>NW_027422945.1:0-43235 GCF_048934315.1 Petromyzon marinus | reverse complement strand
CTCCGCACTAAGCTTCAGGTCTTCTCGGCCACGGTCATTCCCTCCCTTCTCTACGCTTGCGAAACGTGGACCCCCCTAATGGAACATCTTCGCCGGTTAGAAACATTTAGGCTGGCCTGCCTACGATCCATCCTGGGTTTAACCAGACTGGATTGTGTGAGGAGCTCACAAATCCTTGAAAGATCTGGGCAGGGTCCCATCGGTGAGCTCCTCTGGCAGGCAAGGCTGCGATGGCTGGGTCATGTAGCCCGCATGCCCAGCCACCGCATGCCGAAACAGCTTTTGTTTGGCCGGATTGAGGGGGCTAAGCGGGCGCGGCACGGGCTAGAGAAGAGATGGAGTGATGTGGTACAGGAGGACGTGGAGCTGAGTGGACTTGCCGATGACTGGTACCAGCGGTGTCAAGATCGGCCTCTGTGGAGGAGGCTCGTGAAGGATGCTACTGGGCAGTTGGAGGCAGTCGCCCTCCAACAACAACGGAGGGCGGAGGAACGACGCTCAGAACAACGAGCGGAGCGCCGGGTGGCTAAAGCACAGCAGGTTGACACAGTAGGGGGCACAGGTGGTGCATCAGCCAGTCATCTCAGTCAGTCGACCCGTGGCACCTGGGTCTGTCCCGTGACCTCCTGCTAGCGGGCGTTCGACACTTCACGTGGCCTCAGGGTGCACATAGCCTGGCACAAGCGTCGTGGTGACGTCACCGCCACTTAGTGGCGAATGGCGGTTGTTGTTGTTGTTGTTGTTGTTGTCTGAGTGTGTGTGTGTCAGTTTGTGTGTCAGTGTGTGTGTGTCAGTGTGTCAGTGTGTGTCTGAGTGACTGAGTGTCTGAGTGAGTGACTGTCTGAGTGAGTGACTGAGTGTCTGAGTACGTGTCTGAGTGACTGAGTGTCTAAGTGAGTGACTGAGTGACTGAGTGAGTGACTGAGTGTCTGAGTACGTGTCTGAGTGACTGAGTGTCTGAGTGACTGAGTGTCTGAGTGAGTGTCTGAGTGAGTGACTGAGTGAGTGACTGTCTGAGTGAGTGTCTGAGTAAGTGTCTGAGTGAGTGACTGAGTGAGTGACTGAGTGTCTGAGTGAGTTTCTGAGTGAGTGGCTGAGTGACTGAGTGAGTGACTGAGTGTCTGAGTGAGTGACTGAGTGTCTGACTGAGTGTCTGAGTGAGTGACTGAGTGAGTGACTGAGTGAGTGACTGAGTGTCCGAGCGAGTGAGCCACTCCCAACGCCCTCACCCGCTGCCCTGGAGTCTCCTCACCCTCCTCCTCACCACCCTACACCTCACCACCCAGCCCCTCCTCACCACCCTACACCTCACAACCCAGCCCCTCCTCACCACCCTACACCTCACCACCCAGCCCCTCCTCACCACCCTACACCTCACCACCCAGCCCCTCCTCACCACCCTACACCTCATCTCCTCCTCCTCCTCACCCTGCATCTCCCCTCCAGCTGGGGTATCTCAGCCATGATGTCGTCTATCTGCTTGAGAATCCGGCACTCCTCCATCCTCTTGAGACTCGCCACCCTCTCCTCCTCCGCCTCCTCCTCCTCCATCTCGTCGCCCGACTTGCAGTCGCCATCATCGGCTGCACTGCGTGATCTCCGTAGTCCCCTCCTCCTCCTCCTCCTCCTCGTCCTCTTCTTCTTCCTCCTCCTCCTCCTCGTCTTCCTCTCCTCCTCCTCGTTCTCCTCCTCGTTGTCCGCCACCTCCCCATCGTCTTGTGCTCTGTCAATGCTCGGCTGCAGGCGACTGACGCAAAACTTCAGCAACAGCCTGCGGACGCCCCCCGTAGACTCCACCACCTCCTCCTCCTCCTCCTCCTCGTCCCTCCGCTCCTTCACCTCGTTACCCTCCACCACCTCCTCCTCGTCCCTCCGCTCCTTCACCTCGTCACCCTCCACCACCTCCTCCGGCGATGAAGACGACGACGACGACGATGCGTCCGAGAACGACCAACAGCTGGACGACGATGACGACGCTCTCTGCTGCCGGTATTGTTGCTGAATTTGTTTCCGTCGCTGTCGCTGCTTCTCCAGGGCGCGACCCCGGCGCCTCCCGGTGGGCGGTGGCGGCGGCTCAGCCAGCGGCCACGGCATCAGCGAGAAGAAGTGGAACGTCGCCCCACGCGGGGCCGAGCGCGGAGGAGGCGGAGGAGCGCGGCAGGTAGAGGAGCCCGGGCAGGGATCGGGATTCGGTCCCGCCGGGCAATCCGCCGCCGCCGCCTCCCGCCGCTTGCTTAGCGACGACTGCCCGGTCAAAACCTCCTCCTCCTCTTCCTCCTCCGCCTTCATCGCCGCCTCGGCCTCCTCTTCCCCTCCTTCTCCTCTCGCTCCGCCTCCTCCTCCGCCCCTCCTGCTGCTCGCCCTCCTGCCCACGCCCTGCCACCAAAAGTCGAAGTGTCTCTTCCACGCCGCACGCGGTCCAAACGCGGCCTCCCTGCGTCTCTCCGCCTCCTCCTCCTCCGCCTCCTCCTCGCCCGCTGCCTCGTCAGCGCCAAGCGCCGGCCCCGACTCTCCGCCGCCGTCTCCGCGCTCCGGGGCGACCCTCGGGCCGATTCCCGGCGTCGGCGTCGTCCGGGCGCCGCCACTGCCGCCGCCGCCGCCACGGAAGCTCTCCTGGGGGGGCGCCGCCGCCGCCGGAGTCTCCCGGCAGCGGCGCCCCCCCTCGAGAGCCCGGAACGTCACGGGGCGACGAAGATGACGGTCGTGGCGGGGAGGCCCCGGCGCGGGCCCCGGCCCCCCGGCGTCGTCGTCGTGGAGCGGGCGAGCGACCTTGGAGGGCTCCGCGTGGGACTCGGCTCCTCCTCCGGCGTCGTCCGCGGAGCGCTTGGGCACCCGGATGGGCCAGGAGGAGCGAGCCCTCGCGGAGGGGGCGGCCGTGGCCGTGGCCGGGGCCGGGGCCCGGGCCGGGGGAGGCCGCTGGTGAGGGGGGAGGGCCGGAGGAGAGGGAGGAGACGCGGAATCAGATTCCAGCATTCAGCACGCAAACGTCCTGGTAGTGGTGGTGGTATTGGTGGTAGCGGTGGTGGTCAGTGATTGTAGTGATGTTGGTAATGGTGGTGGTGATGGTAGTGATGGTAGTGTACGGTAGTAGTGGTGGTGGTGGTATTGGTGGTGGTAGTGATGGTAGTGTATGGTAGTAGTGGTGGTGGTGGTGGTAATGGGGGAAGTGGCGGTAGAAGTGGTGGTGGTGATGGTGCTAGTGGTGGTGGTAGTAGTGGTGGTGTAATGGTGGTGGTAGCGTTGCTCGTAGTAGTGGTGGTAATGGTGGTAGTGATGGTAGTGTATGGTAGTAGTGGTGGTAATGGTGGAAGTGGTGGAAGTGGTGGTGGTGATGGTGCTAGTGGTGGTGGTAGTAGTGGTGGTGTAATGGTGGTGGTAGTGTTGGTGGTAGTAGTGGTGGTAATGGTGGTGGTGTCCGGCAAAACAACCCCCTACCTCCTTGTGGTGCCGGACGGGCAACGCTGCCGTGGGCAGTGCCGGGGGAGAGGGCCAATTCGGATTGGCCTTTCCCCTCATGGCGTTTGTAACCACCACAGTGGCTAAGTGGGGGCTCTGGACAGGTGTGAGGGGCTGGAAACCCCTCCACCTCCAATTAATTACCACTAAACCACGACCACAACATTTTATAAATAAGCTTGTGCCGGAGGCCCCGGGGGGACAGGCGTCTATGACGTCTCCTGACCAAACCCCATTTGGCGGAGCCAGGAGACTGAATCCTTCCCCTCGGGGCTCCTCCAAAAACAAAAAAAAAAACACTACGTGTGGCCACGTGGAATGTTCGAAAGCTCACTGCGGAGGAGAGGCTGCCACTCCTCTGTCAAGAGCTGGACCGGTACCACCTGGATCTCTGTGGTAATAAGGAGGTCCTGTGGACCGGCTCTGGCTCCTGCCACCATGAGGGGTGGACAGTCCTCTATACGGGGCAGGAGACTGCCAAACAACAGGGTGTGGCTCTTTTTTTGAATAAAAGAATGAAGGGCTGTGGGAGCGTGGTGATGAGGTGTGGGAAGCTGTAAGCTCCAGGCTACTTTGGGCTCACCTTCCCATCAACCACAGGCGAGGAGTGGTGGTCATGGTAACTTATGCCCCCACCAAAGACGAACATCCGTGGAGGGATGCAAGCAAGGCCAATGAGTCAAATGCCTTCTATGACCTCCTGTCACAGGTGCTGGCTAAAGTGGCCCCTCGGGATAGAGTCATCTTGTTGGGTGACTTCAATGCCCGAGTTGGTCATGATGCTGGCACCTGGTCTGGAGTAATTGGAAGGCATCAGGCAGATCAGCTCAATAACAACGGCAGGAGGCTGCTAATTTTTTGTGCAGCCCATGGGCTTGTAATTACCAACACACTGTTCCGGCATCGGCGCATCCACACCACATCATGGATGCATGCCGGGTCCAAGCAAGAACATCTGCTGGACTACATAGTGATGGAACAGCGAATGCGAGCCCATGTCCTTGACACCAGGACCGACCGTGGAGCTTATCTGCCCACTGACCATCGACTTGTCATCTGTAAGATGCACCTGCAATTCTTCCACTCCGGTGGTGGGTGTACACCCAGGACCCCATTCAAACCCTTAGTGGCATGGTCTCAGCTAGCTGATGAAAGTTACAAACGAGAATTTCATCATCGCTTGCGGCTGGGATTGGCATTGTCTCCCACTCCTCTTGATGTCGAGGGGAAATGGGCGAGGTTTAGGACTGTAGCTCATGTAGTTGCAATGGCTGCTTTGGGTACACGGTCCAGACCTCCCCAGAGACCCTGGCTGACAAGAGGAGGTGTTCAAGCTGGCTGGGAAAAATCGACAGGCCCACTCTCATCGGCTACAGCGTCCCACGTCGGAGAATGAGGAGGCTTACCGCAGCCTTCGCTCGGAGGTTCGGGGAGCCGTGAGGCGCTGCAAGGATGGGTGGTGGTCGCAGGTTGCTGAGGAGATGGAGTCTGCCTCAGTGGCCTGCAATTACAAATCTCTATTTAACTCCATCAAAAAAGTAACCTGCAGCGCCACACCTATTACCATCATTAGGGGAAAGAACGGTGATCCAATATCCGACCCCCAGGAACAGGTTTGCAGATTTTCTGAGCATTCCTGAGGTCCTGGGAAAGGGGAAATCCCTCAGCCATGAAAACGTGGGACAAAGTGGGGATGACCCTGCTGAGGCTGCGGTGCCTCAAATATTGGAGGAAGTCACCCACTGTGATTGGCTGGCTGAGGTGCCATCCGTTGAGGACAGCAAGTTGGCACAGTAGGGGGCACAGGTGGTGCATCAGCCAGTCGTCTCAATCAGTCGACCCGTGGCACCTGGGTCTGCCCCGTGACCTCCTGCCAGCGGGCGTTCGACATTTCACGTGGCCTCAAGGTGCACATGGCCTGGCACAAGCGTCGTGGTGACGTCACCGCCACTTGGTGGCGAACTGCGGTTGTTGTTGTTGACAGTGGAGCTGCTGGTAGTATATTTGGAGTGTGAGTGTCTCTCGCCTCGTGGTCACGTGGATTTGTTTCTGGTTCCTCCGGTTTCCCCCCCTCCAGATTTAGAATTAACATCACGCATTTAAAATATTTAACTGCAATACATTTCCACACGATGAAGTCACTTTGTGTTGAGCTTTAATTTGTGATGGGCAGGTCGCTTGTGAAAAAACGCTATATAGCTCAGTGGGCCTTACCTTGTACAATAAAATAGAAAAACTAGTTTATAGTTTAAGAAGAGAGATGAGTTGGATCTGTCACGTGGGTTATTTAAATAAAAAAGGTTATTCGTTTCATCAGGTCATGTGCACAGATTACAATAACATTTGGAGGGGAAAAAAAACATGCTGGCCGTTATGTGACTTCACCGAAAAAGCCAAAGAGTACGTTATGGTCAAGTTTTATGAATTTTTTTTTTAGGATATTTGCTCTTAATGTGCTTACTTTCCCCTAGCACATTCACTGCATTGTCTTGGTGAATGCGAGGCATCGCGTGGTCATAACCCACCGGGGTATTTTCCCCTTACGCGTCAAGAGATTGACATTCTCAATGGAAATCATTTCAGGTATTCACTGAAAGTGTCAGAGCTGAATGTTCAGGATAAAACTGAACATTCGTGCTAAAGATTGGTGCCATATTGTACGATAATTGTGCAAAATGCAACCAAAACACAATTAGCACGGTTAGCTACGCACCGCTACAGTCTACATTATAGACTGTCAGTACACTCACTCAGCTTAATAACCATTGCTAGAGTCAACATTATAGACTGTCAGAACACTCAACATACTTAATAACCATTACTACAGTCTACATTATAGACTGCCCGTACACTCACCATACTTAATAACCATTACTACAGTCTACATTATAGACTGTCAGTACACTCACTCAGCTTAATAACCATTACTACAGTCTACATTATAGACTGTCAGTACACTCACCATACTTAATAACCATTGCTACAGTCAACATTATAGACTGTCAGTACACTCACCATACTTAATAACCATTACTACAGTCTACATTATAGACTGTCAGTACACTCACTCAGCTTAATAACCATTACTACAGTCTACATTATAGACTGTCAGTACACTCACCATACTTAATAACCATTACTACAGTCTACATTATAGACTGTCAGTACACTCACTCAGCTTAATAACCAGGCTACAGTCTACATTATAGACTGTCAGTACACTCACCATACTTAATAACCATTACTACAGTCTACATTATAGACTGTCAGTACACTCACCATACTTAATAATCATTACTACAGTCTACATTATTATTCACAAATTAAATCGTTTGTATTTTGTCAATGGCCATAGCCTCAGCACTGTCCCATAGACCCAACACTGCCCATAAATTCAACAGTGCATATTTAAACTATCTGCGAATCACGGGCTGGACATTTCAGGCCACTTTTTACCTCACGTTTTCCCTCACGAGAGGCGATCTCGCACCCCTGGGGGGTCGTCATCGTCGATAATTTCTGCTCCGAAATAAATAAAAAATTCAAATCCGCACCTCACGACTCTCAAAATGGCGCCTGGCCGACGAGGAGTCTCAAAAATTTGGCGGGAAAAAAAATCCCGCGTCACGTGGCTAGGGAGGAACCAAATCTGATTGGCTCCAAGCCGCCGCTTGGACCAATCAGAGAGCTCCAAGCGCCTCGCCTCACAGCAGCTCCGCTCCTGCACTGATAGATCACTGCAGGTCTCTCGTCTATAGTTGAATAGTGTAATAGTGTGTGTGTGTATGTAGCTGTGTGTATATGTGTGTATCTCTGTGTATGTGTGTCTCCGTGTGTATGTGTGTATGTGTATCTGTGTGTGTATGTGTGTGTATCAACCACGTTATGTATGCTGATGATTTGGTAATAGCTGCTCAGTCAGAGGAGGAGTTGGAGACGCTGCTGCTGAGACTGGAGCGTGTTACTAAGAGGTGGGGCCTTACCATCAGCCCCACCAAAACTAAGCACCTGCCTGGGTATTTTGTACCATCGGACACTCCACCCCCACAACTCCCAATCGGTGATGGGGCAGTTGTGGAGAGAGTGGAGAGTTTCCCATACCTGGGCAGTGTGCTTATGACTGGCTCCAGTTTAACAGCAGAGGTCTCACTCCGAATCAGTCGAGCGGCATTAACTTTTCATCGGTTGTGTAACGCTGTGTGGAAGCTACCTGGTCTGTCGCTCCGCACTAAGCTTCAGGTCTTCTCGGCCACGGTCATTCCCTCCCTTCTCTACACTTGCGAAACGTGGACCCCCCTAATGGAACATCTTCGCCGGTTAGAAACATTTAGGCTGGCCTGCCTACGATCCATCCTGGGTTTAACCAGACTGGATTGTGTGAGCTCACAAATCCTTGAAAGATCTGGGCAGGGTCCCATCGGTGAGCTCCTCCGGCAGGCAAGGCTGCGATGGCTGGGTCATGTAGCCCGCATGCCCAGCCACCGCATGCCGAAACAGCTTTTGTTTGGCCGGATTGAGGGGGCTAAGCGGGCACGGCACGGGCTAGAGAAGAGATGGAGTGATGTGATACAGGAGGACGTGGAGCTGAGTGGACTTGCCGATGACTGGTACCAGCGGTGTCAAGATCGGCCTCTGTGGAGGAGGCTCGTGAAGGATGCTACTGGGCAGTTGGAGGCAGTCGCCCTCCAACAACAACGGAGGGCGGAGGAGCGACGCTCACAACAGCGAGCGGAGCGCCGGGTGGCTAAAGCACAGCAGGTTGGCACAGTAGGGGGCACAGGTGGTGCATCAGCCAGTCATCTCAGTCAGTCGACCCGTGGCACCTGGGTCTGCCCCGTGACCTCCTGCCAGCGGGCGTTCGACACTTCACGTGGCCTCAGGGTGCACATAGCCTGGCACAAGCGTCGTGGTGACGTCACCGCCACTTAGTGGCGAATGGCGGTTGTTGTTGTATCTGTGAGTATTTGTGTGTATGTATCTGTATGTACGTGTGTATGTGTGTATGTATGTGTATCTGTGTGTATGTGTATATCTGTGTGTATGTATCTGTGTGTACGTCTCTGTGCGTGTATCCGTGTGTCTCTTTGATCTTTGTGTCTGTGTGGGTGCACATAGCCTGGCACAAGCGTCGTGGTGACGTCACCGCCACTTAGTGGCGAATGGCGGTTGTTGTTTGTGTGTGTCTCTGTGTGTGTGTCTCTGTGTGTCTCCGTGTGTGTACGTGTGTGTGGTGTGTGTCTCTGTGTGTGGTGTGTGTCTCTGTGTGTTTCTGTGTGTGTATCTCTGTTTGATGTGTGTGTCTCTGTGTGTGTCTCTGTGTGTGTGATGTGTCTTTGTGTGTGTCTGTATGTGTGTGTCTCTGTGTGTAATGTGTGTCTTTGTGTGTCTCTGTGTGTGTGTCTCTGTGTGTGTCTCTGTGTGTCTCTGTGTGTGTCTCTGTGTGTGTTGTATTGCCTCGTTACGCGGTAAATGCTGCGGCACAACAGGAGGGAACTGCAGGGATGAGGCTCTCCAGTCTTGGTGCTGTGAATTAAAACAGCGCCAGGGTGGAGCGTCGCGTCCCTACAGCTCGTAGCTGTGACGAAGCCAGAGTGATCAGCGGACAGCCACCATGGTTGCCAGGTAAGGGGAGACTTCACCCGGAACTCTCCTCCACACGTGTTCCCCATGAACATTGTCGCAATAAACGTACGATCAGGAATCTTTAAAATATCCGACCTTTGTTGTTCCGCAAGAATATTAACGCTCAAACTCGTATCGAACTCTTCATTAATTCACTTGGTCAAACAGTTCAGGTACTCGGCAAAGCATTTCACCACCCGGTATGCAACAGTTAAACAATCTACTCCAAATGAACACCGAAATGTCAAATCATCATCCACCATTGACTTCCACATCGATGGAAGCCATTTGCCATGACGTCCAAGCCATTAAACACCGGAACAACGAACGTGCCATTCAAGTACATCTTGAAACCCATTATCTGAAGTAGTTTGTATTAAACAATAACTAAATAATAGAAACACGTTTACAAAATTAAGCGAAGTTATAGTCACGGACTTTTTCCAACTTTAGCTCAACAGGACCACAAAAGCTCGGATATGCGGTGCATAATAAATGAATCAATCTGATTGAAATCATCAACTGGCTAAACACTTTCCGATTTCAACATCACCTTATAAAAGAATAACATTTTAAATATAAGCGCACAACTGTATCTATCTGTGATGAGCGCTGCACTTTCCGTTGTTTTAATGCAGGGGGCGCTGCAAACTTACGCACCCCCTGCATGGACGACGGAGGCGCAGGGACAGACGTTCGATTACGTTGGAATCGATCTGCAGACGGCGGTCTTCTCACACGGCCAGCAGCTCCGTGTCGCCTTATCTCGATCCCGCAATCCCAAACAGGTGAAAGTCCGCATCGAACCGAACCCCCGGCAAGGCCATCTACTTAATGTTGAGAGAAAATCCACTTGAAATGACCTTTTCAATGAAGTCTTCCAGATGTAAATTGATACAAGCTTTTAATGAAGAAATAAAATTATCTAATTCAAAACACAACACAATTCAAAGATGTTTCATTTTAAAACTTCAAAACGGAGCATGGGGTACTTGCGTGAATGCGTCCTTCGTGTGCAAATGTTGTGACTTTCCTGGCCTGAAGGCCGTCAATGTGTTGGCCCATTAATTGGTGCACAGCGTCTCAACAACAGCAGTGGGGTTTGCTTCAACCGATAGGTAACGAACATCCAGACGTCAATCAGCAAGGAGCATTTCTAGTCCCAGTTAGACAAAATTTACGTCAACACGTAAGACAAAACTATAATTCGTGTTGTAGAGAATGTACCTCCTCGTATACGTGTAACTTTCAAGTGGTATGCCTTGTAACTGATGAATGATCCGAGCGTGCTCCCTATTTCAAAGACAATGAGTTGCTCCAGATGCTTCGTGGAACACAAAAACACCGTTTGACCTGTATCACAAGAACAACGGGTCTCACCTGAGTTCTCTGTACAGGTTACTTTCAAACACACACACACACACACACTTTGTCCTAACATCACTTATTCAATGTTTGACCCTTACAGATCAAATGTTACAAGAATGCACAAAACCAGACAAGTATACATTCTAAATTATTGACAGGCATATTAACAAAATTGGATTACTGCAGTGAAATATACTGCATCACGTTACATCGTATTAACAAGAAGCTTTTAAAAAAAGTTGCACATTCTGCTTCACAGTGTATGTAAAACATACTATTGTGTCATTCAAAACGAGTAGGCCATTGCATGCTGGCGTCTGAGTGAAAATGTAGCAAATTCTAAACATTACCTACAAACCGAGGTGCGCTGAGTGCCTTTGCTCCATCAGACCAATTCTGCAGAGGAAGCGTCAGCTGCAGACAGAAAAAAATAATATCCACACCATCTACACGTCAGGCACAGAGGAATGCACACGTGACTTACACGTCTATACTTATTAATATATTCATGATGTAATGAAAAAATTTGATGAACATGCAAATGCCTTCCCGCACCGAGTGCACCTGAAGGGTTTCTCTCCACGGGCTGTTATGGCACACAATGAGAGGGAAAATGTCATTAATATGCCTGGAAGCCTTCATATAATCAAGATGAATGTTAACTCAAAACTCTAAGCACACAATTTCGGCTGTCTCACTACAAAAGGAATATTTATGAAAGCTAAATTCAGCTGACATAGCAAAGGGTGTTGAAAACAATACCATTTGTGTTATGCAGAAATACAGAAATTAATGTTCAATCGCAACTTAGAGGTGTGAATCCAGGCTCAGATGTCCTTGAATGCTGGGATGAACAGTTCCGACTTCAGCTGAATGTGTGTGCTGTGTTCACCTCCTGTTTCCATTCTTACAAAGAGTTCCAGAGGAAAACAAAAATAAACTATTTTTTATATAACTTCCGTGTTCAATAGAGTTAATAGACTTTACTTCAAACACAAACTTGACACTGTCACACACTGGCAGTGGCGTGTCTAGAATCATGCTGGCCACCTTCATCTGCTCGGCATCAATGCTTTCTCACTCCACCAAGTAATTAATCGAGGATCAGTGAACATATCCGAGGCTAACTGGAGTTTGCGTGTCTCTCTCCGTGGTGAGATGTTAACTACCTCACCTGGTATACAGGAAGTCGTGGGTTCGATCCCGACCCTGACGCCTGCTGTATATTTGGAGTTTGCGCGTCTCTCCGCTGAGTGTCTTTGACCGATAGACATTGACACACGTATTCTTGTTTCTTTCGGTAAAGTTATGTAGATAGAAAATAACAATAACAGATAATACAATTACATTAAATAAAGACCACTTGTGTTGCGATCAAAACGACGTGAGTTTTTTTGCTTTATTTACAATTATTTGTTAATTTTTATTGTTATTTTGATTTAATTTTCTATCTACGTGACTTTACCGAAAGAACCAAGAATATTAATTCCTGCAGTCACCAAAGTTTTAAGTCAAAACATTCACACACGTTGACAAAGCCTCACCTTGTGTTGTTGTGGGCAGGTCGCTTCTGATAACAAGAGCGGTATAGCAGCTCAAGCGGGCTTGGCCTGGTGAAAAAAAAAAAAAATGCGTGAATATTTACAATAAAACAAAGTTACAAAGTAGCGAGCCGGGTGAAGACAAATTAAACTTAAGCGAGATAATTAAAGTGAATGCAATCAGGCGAGGGCAGGAGGCAAAGGCCCCGCGTGGCTAGGCCCCGCATTGTAAAGTTCCAACCTGGACATCGATTCCCATGCTCGCTGCTACTCAACTGACATCCCTACGAGAGAGAGGCTCTACCTTGGTAAACAACAACAACCACCACCACCACAACGACCACCACCACCACAACGATGAGAATTTCTCACCTCGGATTTCAGTGCAAGTGCGCACACGGCAGCTTCCTGTTGCCTCGCGACAGCAGGTAGTATGACGTCACTTCCCGCCCACGAGCGGCTGTGACTGATTAAATTATGTTAATGAGGCCGGCCCATATGTCGAGGGATGGGGGCGTGGGCGCTGAACCCGTCGCAATAAACTCACGACAGCTTTAACGGACACAATATGTTAATGAGCCGCCAGTCACTGGGCGTAGCTTTGCCCAAATAAAGATTGCCACTGGAACGATATCGGAAGTGACCCAGGCGGAGGTGACGTCACGCTCAAGAGCGCGGTGGACGGGGGTCGGGGTGAATACCTTGGTGACATGACGTCACTAGCGAGGTACACCTCCCTCTGGCGATTCACGCCGATGAGGTCATGCAGAGTGGTGACGTCACAGAGTTGGAGTTGATTTAGATTCATTTTTCATTGCTCCCTCCCTTGGGTGTGTGAGCTCAGCAACAACGTGGACATTGTGTATACACTGTGTGTGTGTGTACACTGTGTGTGTACACTGTGTGTGTGTACACTGTGTGTGTATACACTGTGTGTGTACACTGTGTATACACTGTGTGTCACTGTGTGTCGCTGTGTCACTGTGTGTGTAACTGTGTGTGTGTACACTGTGTATATATACACTGTGTGTGTACCCTGTGTACACTTTGTGTGTATACAGTGTACCCTGTGTGTACACTGTGTATATACTGTATGTACACTGTGTGTACAGTGTGTGTGTACACTGTGTGTGTACACTGTGCGTACACTGTGTGTGTACACTGTGTATACTGTGTGTACACTGTGTGTGTGTACACTGTGTGTGTACACTGTGTATACTGTGTGTGTGTACACTGTGTGTGTATACTCTGTGTGTGTACACTGTTTGTGTCCGCATTGAACCAAACCCCCGGCAAGGCCATCTACTTAATGACGAGAGAAAATTCACATGAAATGTTCTTTTCAATGAAGTCTTCCAGATGTAAATTGATACAAGCTTTTAATGAAGAAATAAAATCATCTAATTCAAAACACAACACAATTCAAAGATGTTTCATTTTAAAACTTCAAAACGGAGCATGGGGTACTTGCGTGAATGCGTCCTTCGTATGCAAATGTTGTGACTTTCCTGGCCTGAAGGCCGTCAATGTGTTGGACCCTTATTGGTGCACAGTGTCTCAACAACAGCAGTGGGATTTGCTTCAACCGATAGGTACGAACATCCAGACGTCAATCAACAAGGACCATTTCTAGTCCCAGTTAGACAAAATCTACGTCAACACGTAAGACAAAACTACAATTCGTGTTGTAGAGAATGTACCTCCTCCTATACGTCAAGTGGTATGCCTTGTAACTGATGAATGATCCGAGCGTGCTACCTATTTCAAAGACAATGAGTTGCTCCAGAGGCAGACGCTTCGTGAAACACAAAAGTACCCTTTGACCTGTATCACAAGAACAACGGGTAGCACCCGAGTTCTCTGTACAGGTTACTTCCAAAACACACACGCACTTTGTCCTACCATCACTTATTCAATGTTTGACCCTCAGACAAAATGTTACATGCACACGCACAATCAGACAAGTACGCATTCTAAATCATTGACGGGCATATTAACAACATTGAATTACTGCAGCGAAATTGACTGCATCACGTTACATCGTATTAACAAGAAGTTATTTTACAAATACGCACCGTCTGCTTAACAGTGAATGTACAACGTACTATTGTTGCGTCATTCAAAACGAGTAGGCCGTTGCATGCTGGCGCCTGGGTCAAAATGTAGCAAATTCAAAACATTACACTACAAATAATAGATCACGGCGTTTCGATGACAACACAAGCAATCGTCATCAGGTGGGACAAGCACAGCAGCAAGAAGAAGAAACTGGAGTAGGCGCCTACTACTTCAGCAGTTTCTCTTGCTGTGGTTGTCCCACCTGATGACGATTGCTCGTGTTGTGATCTAAACGCCGTGATCTGTTATGTTTCTACCCACGTGGTGACTTTGCCGAAATAACTCAACAGTGTGGATTCCTGCAGTCACGAAAGCTTCGAATCAAGATTGCCTACAAACTACACAACTGAGATGACGCATCAATCATCGCCCCCTACTGACAGGCCCTTGTCCACATGCAGGCCGGTGCAGGGCCACCACCTTGTGCCACACAGGGGCAGCTGCTACTTGGGGATGCTCTTCAAGCGTCTCAGACGAGATACGACACGAAACTCCGAGTTGCCGAGGCGATTAAGCGAGCACCGCGTAAAAGCAATTATCATGAGAACATCGTGAATGCTTGGGAGCTTATGGCTCTCGCTCCTGGTGAGAGATTGACCCAACCCACAGGTCCACAAAGACTGGCCGCTCTTACTCTGCAGGTTGAACCTAGGAGCTGAGTGTTCAACTTCACGTTCTTGTCATTAAAGGCCTGTGACAAAGGTGCATCTATTGTAGCAACATCGTCTCTGGCTTACACATCTACCGGGTCTCCACTTGACTTTGTATTGTCTAGGAAGTCCACCCACACCTCCACTGCCACAAACTGCTGGGAGTTGCCTCGCTCTGCCTCACAGTCAGAATTCTCCTCCTGCTTCACGTTGCCTCCATCGATATGAAGGTCCCATTTTGGAGTTGAATCTTCATCTTCACATTTTACCTTCACTTCTTCCCTCTTCACCATCACTTCTTCACATTTCACCTTCACTTCTTCGCTCATCACTTCTTCCCTCTTCACCATCACTTCTTCATATTTCACCTCGATAACTTTAAAAGTGTCCAAGCTGGGATTTTCTTCTGGTTCGTGTTTCATGAGGGATGGGCTCATGGTGGCACTTTGACTTTCACAGGCTGATTTCAGACTACACTCCTTGTGGATCTTCTGATGCTTCTGTGTTCTCTGGTGTACTTGAAGATTTGATGAATGTACAAATGTCTTCCCGCACACACTGCACTTGAAGGGTTTCTCTCCTGCGTGCGTTCTCTGGTGTTTTTTAAGAGCAGATGAACCTGAAAATGTCTTCCCACACACACTGCACCTGAAGGGTTTCTCTCCCGTGTGTTCTCTGGTGTCTTTTAAGAGCAGATGACTGTGAAAATGCCTTCACACACACACTGCACTTGAAGGGTTTCTCTCCCGTGTGTGTTCTCTGGTGTGTTTTAACATGATATGAATCTGGAAATGCCTTCCCACACACTGCACTTGAAGGGTTTCTCTCCCGTGTGTGTTCTGTGGTGTTTTTTAAGAGCAGATGAATCTGAAAATGTCTTCCCACACACACTGCACCTGTAGGGTTTCTCTCCCGTGTGTGTTCTCTGGTGTTTTTTAAGAGCAGATGACTGTGAAAATGCCTTCACACACACACTGCACTTGAAGGGTTTCTCTCCTGTGTGTGTTCTCTGGTGCCTTTGAAGATTAAATGAATCTGGAAATGCCTTCCCACACACACTGCACCTGAAGGGTTTCTCTCCTGTGTGTGTTCTCTGGTGTGTTTTAAGAGCAGATGACCGTGAAAATGCCATCCCACACACACTGCACCTGAAGGGTTTCTCTCCCGTGTGTGTTCTCTGGTGTGTTTTAAGAGCAAATGAATATGAAAATGTCTTCCCACACACACTGCACTTGAAAGGTTTCTCTCCCGTGTGTGTTCTCTGGTGTTTTTTAAGAGCAGATGAATCTGAAAATGTCTTCCCACACACACTGCACCTGAAGGGTTTCTCTCCCGTGTGTGTTCTCTGGTGTGTTTTAAGAGCAAATGAATATGAAAATGTCTTCCCACACACACTGCACTTGAAAGGTTTCTCTCCCGTGTGTGTTCTCTGGTGTGTTTTAACAGCAGATGACCGTGAAAATGCCATCCCACACACACTGCACTTGAAAGGTTTCTCTCCCGTGTGTATTCTCTGGTGTTTTTTAAGAGCAGATGAATCTGAAAATGTCTTCCCACACACACTGCACTTGAAGGGTTTCTCTCCCGTGGGTGTTCTGTGGTGTGTTTTAAGAGCAGATGACTGTGAAAATGCCTTCCCACACACAGTGCACTTGAAGGGTTTCTCTCCTGTGCGAGTTCTCTGGTGCTGTGTCAAATTTCCAGTCCGATCCGTGCTGTATGCACGCTGGTCACATTGTTGACTTGTCGTACCGAGCTGCTGTGCTGAGTGCATTTGCTCCATCAGACCAGCGTCAGCTGCAGACAGAAAATAAGAATATCCACACCATTTACACGTCAGTATCGAGCCATGGAGGAATGCATATATACAGTCACACATGACTGACACGTCTATATTCATTCATGTATTCATGACTAGCTGTACTACCCGGCTTCGCTCGAGACTTGGATCCACCACGTCCGGCCGCCTTTGTCTCCCCAGTGGCGATGTTCACACAACAACAGTTACTCGTTTTAGGCTGAGTCGACCTAGGGGAGGCCCAGAAGCGGTTGAAATAATTATCACCGGTGGTGGCCGTGAGCGGGAATCGAACTCGGGTTGCCGGGTTCGTAGCGTAGCGCTAACCACTACACTACAATGCGTTACGCTTCCACACACACACAGACACACACACAGACACACACAGACACACACAGATACACACAGACACACACACAGACACACACACAGACACACACACAGATACACACACACAGACACACACACACAGAAACACACACACAGACACAAAGATAAAGATCCCCCATATAGCCTTAACAGACTGTAGGGGCAAGTGCTGTTAGCGAGACACACACACACAGACAACGCTAACCGCTACACTACAATGCGTTACTCTTCTACATGCGAGGGTCACGTGACAGATTTGACGTCACAGCTCACTTGCCGTGCAAAAAATCTATACATTATTGAGCTCCCCCCCCCCCCCTTAAAACAACACAAAAGTGTATTTGTATAATGTTTGTACGCTGTACAGTCTGGAAAGTACCCACATGGCAAATTTCCAGTTTGTTGCATGTCGGGAAGTACGCTAAACATTTTGAACAGACAACACACACAATCACAACTTTGCCTTTTATATATATTTGGAGATGCAGTGAAAAACTTTCCCAAAATTCATCACGCGGTTTCAGTATTTTTGATTTTCAGTTTGATTTATTTTGGTTATAGTCCCGTGAGCCATTCGGCTCTTGAATCGGGTGCAATCACAACAAGCAACAAAACAAAAACACGACCAAGAGAAACATCTTACAGTGACTACGTGTGACTGTGCAAACAGCACTGTCATGGCACGCAATGAGAGGGCAAATGTCATAAATATTCCTGTAAGCCCTCGCATCTTCAACATTAATGTTGCCATAGAAACGTTGTGGGGTGTTTTGCTTCATTGTAAAAAAGAAAAATTATTATCTGTTATTTTAATTTTATTTTCTATCTACGTGACTTCACCGAAAGAACCAAGAATATTAATTCCTGCAGTCACCAAAGTTTTAAGTCAAAACATTCACACACGTTGACAAAGCCTCACCTTGTGTTGTTGTGGGCAGGTCGCGTCTGATTACAAGAGCGGTATAGCAGCTCAAGCGGGCTTGGCCTGCTAACAAAAGAAAATAAAAACTGCGTGAATATTTACAATAAAACAAAGTTACAAAGTGGCGAGCCGGGTGAAGACAAATTAAACTTAAGCGAGATAATTAAAGTGAATGCAATCAGGCGAGGGCAGGAGGCAAGGCCCCACGTGGCTAGGCCCCGCGTTGTAAAGTTCCAACCTGGACATCGATTCCCATGCTCGCTGCTACTCAACTGACATCCCTACGAGAGAGAGCGAGGCTCTACCTTGGTAAACAACAACAACAACAACCACCACCACAACAACCACCACAACGATGAGAATTTCTCACCTCGGATTTCAGTGCAAGCGCGCACACGGCAGCTTCCTGTTATCTCGCGACAGCAGGAAGTAGTATGACGTCCCTTCCCTCCCACGAACGACTCTCTAACTGAATAAATTATGTTAATGAGGCCGGCCCATATGTCGAGGGCTGGGGGCGTGGTCGCTGAACCCGTCGCAATAAGCTCGCGACGGCTTTGACGGCTACATTATGTTAATGAGCCACCAGTCACTGGGCGTTGCTTTGCCCTAATAAGGATTGCCACTGGAACGATATCGGCAATGACACAAGCGGAGGTGACGTCACGCTCAAGAGCGCGGTGGACGAGGGAGGGGTGCATACTTTGGTGACATGACGTCACTAGCGAGGTACACCTCCCCCTGGCGTTTCACGCCGATGAGGTACTGCAGAGTGGTGACGTCACAGAGTTGAAGTCTAAGTTGATTTAGATTCATTTTCCATTGCTCCCGCCCTTGGGTGTGTGAGCTCAGCAATAACGTGGACATTATTGTGTATACACTGTGTGTCTACACTGTGTGTGTACACTGTGTGTATACACTGTGTGTGTACACTGTGTATGTACACTGTGTGTGTCACTGTGTGTGTGTGTCACTGTGCCTGGCACAAACGTCGTGGTGACGTCACCGCCACTTAGTGGCGAATGGCGTTTGCTGTTGTGTCACTGTGTGTGTGCGTACACTGTGTGTGTACACTGTGTGTGTCACTGCCACTGTGTGTACACTGTGTGTACACTGTGTGTGTGTACACTGTGTACCCTGTGTGTACACTGTATGTGTGTACAGTGTGTACACTGTGTGTACACTGTGTGTGTATACACTGTGTGTGTGCACTGTCTGTGTACAGTGTGTACATTGTGTGTACACTGTGTATAAACTGTGTGTGTACACTGTGTGTGTACACTGTGTGTGTACACTGTGTGTACACTGTGTGTGTGTGTACACTGTGTGTGTGCACACTGTGTATACACTGTGTGTACACTGTGTGTGTGTACACTGTGTACACTGTGTGTGTGTACACTGTGTATAAACTGTGTGTACACAGTGTGTGTATACACTGTGTATGTGTACACTGTGTGTGTACACTGTGTATGTGTGTACACTGTGTGTGTACACAGTGTGTGTCCGCATTGAACCGAACCCCGGGCAAGGCCATCTACTTAATGACGAGAGAAAATTCACACGAAATGTCCTTTTCAATGAAGTCTTCCAGATGTAAATTGATACAAGCTTTTAATGAAGAAATTAAATCATCTAATTCAAAACACAACACAATTCAAAGATGTTTCATTTTAAAACTTCAAAACGGAGCATGGGGTGCTTGCGTGAATGCGTCCTTCGTGTGCAAATGTTGTGACTTTCCTGGCCTGAAGGCCGTCAATGTGTTGGACCATTAAATGGTGCACAGCGTCTCAACAACAGCAGTGGGGTTTGCTTCAACAGATAGGTAACGAACATCCAGACGTCAATCAGCAAGGAGCATTTATAGTCTTAGACAAAATCTACGTCAACACGTAAGACAAAACTACAATTCGTGTTGTAGAGAATGTACCTCCTCCTATACGTGTAACTTTTAAGTGGTATGCCTTGTAACTGATGAATGATCCGAGCGTGCTCCCTATTTCAAAGACGATGAGTTGCTCCAGAGGCAGACGCTTCGTGAAACACAAAAGTACCCTTTGACCTGTATCACAAGAACAACGGGTCTCACCTGAGTTCTCTGTACAGGTTACTTCCAAACACACACACACACAAACTACACAACTGAGATGACGCATCAATCATCGCCCCCTAGTGACAGGCTCTTGTACACATGCAGTCCGGTGCAGGGCCACCACCTTGTGCCACACAGGGGCAGCTGCTACTTGGGGATGCTCTTCGAGTGTTTCAGACGAGGTATGACACAAAACTCCGAGTTGCTGAGGCGGTTAAGCAAGCACCATGTAAATGCAATTATTATTATAACATAGTGAATGCTTGGGAGCTTATTGTCTCTCGCTCCTGGTTAGAGATCTACCCAACCCACAGGTCTACAAAGACTGGCCGCTCTTACTCTGCAGGTTGAACCTAGGAGCTGAGTGTCCAACTTCACATTCTTGTCATTAAAGGCCTGTGACAAAGGTGCATCTATTGGAGCGACATCATATCAAGCTTACACATCTACCGGGTCTCCACTTGACTTTGTATTGTCTCGGAGGAAGTCCACCCACACCTCCACTTCCACAAACTGCTGGGAGTTGTCTCGCTCTGCCTCACAGTCAGAATTCTCCTCCTGCTTCACGTTGCCTCCATCAATGTGAAAATTCCCATTTTGGAGTTGAATCTTCATCTTCACATTTCACCATCACTTCTTCACTCTTCACCATCACTTCTTCACTCTTCACCATCACTTCTTCCCTCTTCACCTTCACCTCTTAATATTTCACCTCGATAACTTTAAAAGTGTCCAAGCTGGAATTTTCTTCCGGTTCGTGTTTCATGAGGGATGGGCTCATTACGGCACTTTGACTTTCACAAGCTGATTTCAGACTCCACTCCTTGGGATCTTCTGATGCTTCTGTGTTCTCTGGTGTACTTGAAGATTTGATGAATGTGCAAACGCCTTCCCACACACAGTGCACCTGAAGGGTTTCTCTCCCGTGTGTGTTCTGTGGTGTTTTTTAAGAGTAGATGAATCTGAAAATGTCTTCCCACACACACTGCACCTGAAGGGTTTCTCTCCCGTGTATGTTCTCTGATGTGTTTTAAGAGCAGATGACTGTGAAAACGCCTTCACACACACACTGCACTTGAAGGGTTTCTCTCCCGTGTGTGTTCTCTGGTGTTTTTTAAGAGCAGATGACTGTGAAAATGCCAACCCACACACACTGCACTTGAAGGGTTTCTCTCCCGTGTGTGTTCTCTGGTGTGTTTTAAGAACAGATGACCGTGAAAATGTCTTCCCACACACACTGCACTTGAAGGGTTTCTCTCCTGTGTGTATTCTCTGGTGCTTTTTAAGAGTAGATAAATCTGAAAATGCCTTCCCACACACACTGCACTTGAAGGGTTTCTCTCCCGTGTGTCTTCTCTGGTGTGTTTTAAGAGCAGATGACTGTGAAAATGCCTTCCCACACACACTGCACTTGAAGGGTTTCTCTCCTGTGTGTGTTCTCTGGTGGGTCTCAAGAACTGATGGCCATGCAAATGCCTTGTCACACACAGTGCACTTGAAGGGTTTCTCTCCTGTGCGAGTTCTCTGGTGCTGTGTCAAATTTCCAGTCCGATCCGTGCTGTATGCACGCTGGTCGCAATGTTGACTTGTCGTACAGAGCTGCTGTGCAGAGTGCCTTTGCTCCATCAGACCAGCGTCAGCTGCAGACAGAAAATAAGAATATCCACACCATCTACACGTCAGTATCGAGCCATGGAGGAATGCATACATAGTCACACGTGACTTACACGTCTATATTCATTCATGTATTCATGACTAGATGTACTACCCGGCTTCGCCCGGGACTTGGATCCACCACGTCCGGCAGCCTTTGTCTCCCCAGTGGCGATGTTCACACCACAACAGTTACTCGTTTAAGGCTGAGTCGACCTAGGGGAGGCCCAGAAGCGGTTCAAATAATCATCACCGGTGGTGGCCGTGAACGGGAATCAAACTCGGGTCGCCGGGTTCGTAGCGTAGCGCTAACCGCTACACTACAATGCGTTACACTTACACACACACACAGACATACACACAGACACAACAACAACCGCCATTCGCCACTAAGTGGCGGTGACGTCACCACGACGCTTGTGCCAGGCTATGTGCACCTTGAGGCCACGTGAAGTGTCGAACGCCCGCGGGCAGGTCAGGGCGCAGACCCAGGTGCCACGGGTCGACTGACTGAGATGAGTGGCTGATGCACCACCTGTGCCCCCTACTGTGCCAACCCGCTGTGCTTTAGCCACCCGGCGCTCCGCTCATTGTTGTGAGCATTGCTCCTCCGCCCTCCGTTGTTGTTGGAGGGCGACTACCGCCAACTGCCCAGTAGCATTCTTCACGAGCCTCCTCCAGAGGCCGATCTTGACACCGCTGGTACCAGTCATCGGCAAGTCCACTCAGCTCCACGTCCTCCTGTACCACATCACTCCATCTCTTCTCTAGCTCGTGCCGCGCCCGCTTTGCCCCCTCAATCCGGCCGAACAAAAGCTGTTTCGGCATGCGGTGGCTGGGCATGCGGGCTACATGACCCAGCCATCGCAGCCTTGCCCGCCGGAGCTCACCGATGGGACCTTGCCCAGATCTTTCAAGGATTTGTGAGCTCCTCACACAATCCAGTCTGGTTAAACCCAGGATGGATCGTAGGCAGGCCAGCCTAAATGTTTCTAACCGGCGAAGATGTTCCATTAGGGGGGTCCACGTTTCGCAAGCGTAGAGAAGGGAGGGAATGACCGTGGCCGAGAAGACCTGAAGCTTAGTGCGGAGCGACAGACCAGGTAGCTTCCACACAGCGTTACGCAACCGATGAAAAGATATTGCCGCTCGACTGATTCGGAGTTAGACCTCTGCTGTAAAACTGGAGCCAGTCATAAGCACACTGCCCAGGTATGGGAAACTCTCCACTCTCTCCACAACTGCCCCATCACCGATCGGGAGTTGTGGGGGTGGAGTGTCCGATGGTACAAAATACCCAGGCAGGTGCTTAGTTTTGGTGGGGCTGATTGTAAGGCCCCACCTCTTAGTGGCACGCTCCAGTCTCAGCAGCAGCGTCTCCAACTCCTCCTCTGACTGAGCAGCTATTACCAAATCATCAGCATACATAACGTGGTTGAGCAATAGGGAGCCATCCCTTGACCGCACCCGGGCATCGATCAGTCTCCAATTATATCTGTACCATATGGAGATTCCCCCGATACAGCTATTGAAGGCTTCACGAACTACGTGGTCAAAATAGATGTTAAATAATGTGGGAGCCAGAGGACATCCCTGTCGCACCCCAAGGTGTACAGGGAATGGCTCTGACTCCCGGCCACGTAGTTTTACCCGGGCCCGCTCACCATCATGAAGGTCCTTAATGATCGTGAGCAGAGGGTCAGGTACTCCAAAAGCACGAAGAACGACCCAAAGCCCAGGCTTACTGATGGTATCACAGGCCTTGACAAGGTCAATAAGGCAAAGATTTAGGTCTTGTTGGAATTCCCTACACCTCTGCTGTAGCAGACGGACAGAAAATATGGCATCTGTGCAGGAGCGCCCTATCCTGAAACCGCATTGGGGCTCCGCAAGCCTCTCCTCAGCGTGCCTGGCAAGGCAATGCTGAATAATCCTTGCCAGGACCTTTCCCGGCACACTGAGGAGTGAGATGCCCCTGTAGTTGTTACAGTCTGTGCGGTCCCCCTTCTTATAAAGTGGGACCACCAGGGCATCCTTCCAATCCTGCAGAAACCCGTCCAGTGGTCCAGACTGTTGTTATGATGTCATATAGGGCAGTCTGTGCACAAACGCCACCCTCCCTCAGCATTTCGCTTGGGAGATCATCTCTGCCCGCTGCCTTTCCTGGTCTCAGACTCCGGATCGCCTTCAGTACTTCCTCAACAGATGGCACCTCAGCCAGCCACTCACAGGGGGTGACTTCTTCCAATATTTGAGGCACCGCAGCCTCAGCAGGGTCATCCTCACTTTGTGCCACAATGTTTTCCTGGCTGAGGGATTTTCCCTCCCCCAGGACCTCACAGAAATGCTCAGCAAATCTGCAAACCAGTTCCTGGGGGTCAGAGATTGGATCACCGTTTTTTCCCCTAATGATGGTAATAGGTGTGGCGCTGCAGGTTACTTTTTTGATGGAGTTAAATAGAGATTTGTGATCACGGGCCACTGAGGCAGACTCCATCTCCTCAGCAACCCGCGACCACCACCCATCCTTGCAGCGCCTCACGGCTCTCCGAACCTCCGAGCGAAGGCTGCGGTAAGCCTCCTCATTCTCTGACGTGGGATTCTGTAGCCGATGGCAGTGGGCCTGTCGCTTTTTCTCAACCATCCTGAACACCTCCTCTGTTAGCCAGGGTCTCTGGGGAGGTCTGGACCGCGTACCCAAAGCAGCCATTGCAGCTGCATGAGTCACAGTCCTAAACCTTGCCCATTTACCCTCGACATCAGGAGGAGTAGATGAATCTGAAAATGCCTTCCCACACACAGTGCACTTGAAGGGTTTCTCTCCCGTGTGTGTTCTCTGGTGTTTTTGAAGAGTCGATGAATCTGAAAATGCCTTGTCACACACAGTACACTTGAAGGGTTTCTCTCCTGTGCGAGTTCTCTGGTGCTGTGTCAAATTTCCAGTCCGATCCGTGCCGTATGCACGCTGGTCGCATTGTTGACTTGTCGTACCCAGCTGCTGTGCTGACTGCATTTGCTCCATCAGACCAGCGTCAGCTGCAGACAGAAAATAAGAATATCCACACCATCGACACGTCAGTATCGAGCCATGGAGAAATTAATATAGACAGTCACACGTGACTTACACGTCTATATTCATTCATGTACTACCAGGCTTTGCCCGGGACTTGGATCCACCACGTCCGGCCGCCTTTGTCTCCCCAGTGGCGATGTTCACACCACAACAGTTACTCGTTTGAGGCTGAGTCGACCTAGGGGAGGCCCAGAAGCGGTTCAAATAATCATGACCGGTGGTGGCCGTGAGCGGGAATCGAACTCGGGTCGCCGGGTTCGTTGCGCAGCGTAGCGCTAACCGCTACACTACAATGCGTTACGCTTACACACACACACAGATACACACACACAGACACACACACACAGATACACACAGACACACACAGATACACACACACAGACACACATACACACACACAGACACACACACACAGACACACACACAGACAACGCTAACCGCTACACTACAATGCGTTACTCTTCCACATGCGAGGGTCACGTGACAGATTTGACGTCACAGCTCACTTGCCGTGGAAAAAATCTATACATTATTGAGCTCCCCCCCCCCCCCCAATAAAAACCAAAAGTGTATGTGTATAATGTTTGTACGGTGTACAGTCTGGAAAGTACCCACATGGCAAATTTCCAGTTTGTTGCGTGTCGGGAAGTACGCTAAACATTTTGAACAGACAACACACACAATCACAACTTTGCCTTTTATATATATTTGGAGATACAGTGAAAAACTTTCCCAAATTCATCACGCGGTTTCAGTTTTTTGATTTTCAGTTGATTTATTTTGATTATAGTCCCGTGAGCCATTCGGCTCTTGAATCGGGTGCAACCACAACAAGCAAAAATACAAAAACACGACCAAGAAAAACATCTTACAGTGACTGTGTGTGACTGTGCAAACAGCACTGTCATGGCACGCAATGAGAGGGCAAATGTCATAAACATTCCTGTAAGCCCTCGCTTCTTCAACATTAATGTTGCCATAGAAACGTGGGTTTTTTTGCTTCATTTAAAAAAATAAAAAAATAGTATGTTATTTTCATTTTATTTTCTATCTACGTGACTTTACCGAAAGAACCAAGAATATTAATTCCTGCAGTCACCAAAGTTTTAAGTCAAAACATTCACACACGTTGACAAAGCCTCACCTTGTGTTGTTGTGGGCAGGTCGCTTCTGATAACAAGAGCGGTTTAGCAGCTCAAGCGGGCTTGGCCTGGTGAAAAAAATAAAAACTGCGTGAATATTTACAATAAAACAAATTTACAAAGTGGCGAGCCGGGTGAAGACAAATTAAACTTAACCGAGATAATTAAAGTAAACGCAATCAGGCGAGGGCAGGAGGCAAGGCCCCGCGTGGCTAGGCCCCGCGTTGTAAAGTTCCAACCTGGACATCGATTCCCATGCTCGCTGCTACTCAACTGACATCCCTACGAGAGAGAGCGAGGCTCTACCTTGGTAAACAACAACCACAACCACCACAACGATGAGAATTTCTCACCTCGGATTTCAGTGCAAGCGCGCACACGGCAGCTTCCTGTTACCTCGCGACAGCAGGAAGTAGTATGACGTCACTTCCCTCCCAAGAGCGGCTCTCCAACTGTTTAAATTATATTTTTAGTTTTTTCGGTAAAGTCACGTTGAAGAGAAACAACAAAATAACAAAATATATATAAAACAATAAAAAATTCTCACGACGTTTGGTCGAAACGTCGTGAGAATTTTTTATTGTTTTATATATATTTTGTTATTTTGTTGTTTCTCTTCAACGTGACTTTACCGAAAAAACTAAGAATATGAATTACTGCAGTCACGAAAGCTTTAAATCAATGTTTAAATTATGTTAATGAGGCCGGCCCATGTGTCGAGGGATGGGGGCGTGGGCGCTGAACCCGTCGCAATAAACTCGAGCCGCTAAAGGATACATTATGTTAATGAGCCACCAGTAACTGGGCGTAGCTTTGCCCAAATAAGGATTGCCACTGGACCGCTCAAGAGCGCGGTGGACGGGCGAGGGATGAATACCTTGGTGACATGACGTCACTAGCGAGGTACACCTCACCCTGGCGTTTCACGCCGATGAGTTAATGCAGAGTGGTGACGTCACAGAGTTGAAGTTTAAGTTAATTTAGATTCATTTTCCATTGCTCCCTCCCTTGGGTGTGTGAGCTCACCTGCAACAACGTGGACATTATTGTGTATACACTGTGTGTGTACACTGTGTGTGTGTACACTCTGTGTGTACACTGTGTATACACAGTGTGTACCCTGTGTACACTGTGTGTGCACCGTATGTACACTGTATGTGTGTACACTATGTGTGTGTGTGTGTACACTGTGTGTACACTGTGTGTGTGTACACTGTGTTTGTGTACACTATGCGTGTACACTGTGCATACACTGTGTGTGCACACTGTGTGTGTACACTGTGTACACTGTGTGTACACTGTGTGTGTACACTGTATGTGTACACTGTGTGTACATTGTATGTACACTGTGTATAAACTGTGTGTGTACACTGTGTGTGTACACTGTGTGTGTGTGTACACTGTGTATACACTGTGTGTGTACATTGTGTGTGTACACTGTGTATACACTGTGTGTGTACACACACACAGTGTGTACACTGTGTGTGTGTACACTGTGTGTGCACACTGTGTGTGCGCACACTGTGTGTGTGTACACTGTTTGTGTGTACACTGTTTGTTTCCACATTGAACCGAACCCCCGGCAAGGCCATCTACTTAATGACGAGAGAAAATTCACACGAATTGTCCTTTGCAATGAAGTCTTCCAGATGTAAATTGATACAAGCTTTTAATGAAGAAATAAAATAATCTAATTCAAAACACAACACAATTCAAAGATGTTTCATTTTAAAACTTCAAAACGGAGCATGGGGTACTTGCGTGAATGCGTCCTTCATGTGCAAATGTGGTGACTTTCCTGGCCTGAAGAGCATCTATGTGTTGGACCATTATTGGTGCACAGCGTCTCAATAACAGCAGTGGGGTTTGCTTCAACCGATAGGTACGAACATCCAGACGTCAATCAGCAAGGAGCATTTATAGTCCTAGCTAGACAAAATCTACGTCAACACGTAAGACAAAACTACAATTCGTGTTGTAGAGAATGTACCTCCTCCTATACGTGTAACTTTCAAGTGGTATGCCTTGTAACTGATGAATGATCCGAGCGTGCTCCCTATTTCAAAGACGATGAGTTGCTGCAGAGGGAGACGCTTCGTCAAACACAAAAGTACCCTTTGACCTGTATCACAAGAACAACGGGTCTCACCTGAGTTCTCTGTACAGGTTACTTCCAAACACACACACACACACTTTGTCCTAACATCACTTATTCAATGTTTGACCCTCAGACAAAATGTTACATGCACGCGCACAATCAGACACGGTATTCATTCTAAATCATTGACGGGCATATTAACATTGAATTACTGCAGCGAAATTGACTGCATCACGTTACATCGTATTAACAAGAAGTTATTTTACAAATACGCACCGTCTGCTTAACAGTGTATGTACACCGTACTATTGTTGCGTCATTCAAAACGAGTAGGCCGTTGCACGCTGGCGTCTGGGTCAAAATGTAGTAAATTCTAAACATTACGCTACAAATTATAGATCACGGAGTTTCGATGGCAACACAAGCAATCGTCATCAGGTGGGACAAGCACAGCAGCAAGAAGAAGAAACTGCTGGAGAAGGCGCCTACTACTTCAGCAGTTTCTCTTGCTGTGGTTGTCCCACCTGATGACGATTGCTTGTGTTGTGATCAAAACGCCGTGGTCTGTTATGTTTCTACCCACGTGGTGACTTTACCGAAAGAACTCAAGAGTGTGGATTCCTGCAGTCACGAAAGCTTCGAAATCAAGATTGCCTACAAACTACACAACTGAGATGACGCATCAATCATCGCCCCCTACTGACAGGCTCTTGTCCACATGCAGACTGGTGCAGGGCCACCACCCTGTGCCACACAGGGGCAGCTGCTACTTGGGGATGCTCTTCGAGTGTTTCAGACGAGGTACGACACAAAACTCCGAGTTGCCGAGGCGATAAAGCAAGCACCGTGTAAATGCAATTATAAGATAGTGAATGCTGGGGGGGGGTATTGTCTCTCGCTCCTGATTAAAGATCTACCCAACAGACAGGTCCACAAACACTGGCCGCTCTTACTCTGCAGGTTGAACCTAGCAACTGAGTGTCCAACTTCACGTTCTTGTCATTAAAGGCCTGTGACAAAGGTGCATCTATTGGAGCGACATCATCTCAAGCTTACACATCTACCGGGTCTCCACTTGACTTTGTATTGTCTCGGAGGAAGTCCACCCACACCTCCACTTCCACAAACTGCTGGGAGTTGCCTCGCTCTGCCTCACAGTCAGAATTCTCCTCCTGCTTCACGATGTAAAGGTCCCATTTTGGAGTTGAATCTTCATCTTCACATTTTACCTTCACTTCTTCCCTCTTCACCATCACTTCTTCACTCTTTACCATCACTTCTTCCCTCTTCACCATCACCTCTTCATATTTCACCTCGATAACTTTAAAAGTGTCCAAGCTGGGATTTTTTTCCGGTTCGTGTTTCATGAGGGATGGGCTCATTGCGGCACTTTGACTTTCACAAGCTGAATTCAGACTCCACTCCTTGTCGATCTTCTGATGCTTCTGTGTTCTCTGGTGTACTTTAAGATGTGGTGACTGTGCAAACGCCTTCCTGCACAGAGTGCACTTGAAGGGTTTCTCTCCTGTGTGTGTTCTCTGGTGTATTACAAGAGCAGGTGACCGTGAAAATGCTTTCCCACAAACACTGCACTTGAAGGGTTTCTCTCCCGTGTGTATTCTCTGGTGTTTTTTAAGAGCAGATGACTGTGAAAATGCCTTCCCACAAACACTGCATTTGAAGGGTTTCTCTCCCGTGTGTGTTCTCTGGTGTTTTACAAGATCAGATGACTGTGCAAATGCCTTCACGCACACACTGCACTTGTAGGGTTTCTCTCCCGTGTGTGTTCTCTGGTGTTTTACAAGATTACATGACTGTGTAAACGTCATCCCGCACATCGTGCACCTGAAGGGTTTCTCTCCCGTGTGTGTTCTCTGGTGTAGTTTAAGATGTGGTGACTGTGCAAACGCCATCCCGCACAGAGTGCACTTGAAGGGTTTCTCTCCTGTGTGTGTTCTCTGGTGTATTACAAGTTTAGATGAACATGCAAATGCCTTCCCACACACAGTGCACTTGAAGGGTTTCTCTCCCGTGTGTGTTCTCTGGTGTACTTGAAGATGTGGAGACTGTGCAAACGCCATCCCGCACAGAGTGCACCTGAAGGGTTTCTCTCCCGTGTGTGTTCTCTGGTGTTTTTTAACAACAGATGACTGTGAAAACGCCTTCCCACACACAGTGCACTTGAAGAGTTTCTCTCCTGTGCGAGTTCTCTGGTGCCGTGTCAAATTTCCAGTACGATCCGTGCTGTATGCACGCTGGTCGCATTGGAGCCTTGTCCTACCGAGCTGCGCCAAGAGCATTTGCTCCATCAGACCAATTCTGCGGAGGAAGTGTCAGAGGAAGCGTCAGCTGCAGACAGAAAAAAATAATATACACACCATCTACACGTCAGTATCGAGGCACAGAGGAATGCATATATACACAGTAACACGTGACTTACACGTCTATACTTATTCATATATTCATGATGTAGTAAAAACGTTTCCCAAATTCATCACAGGGCTGTTATGGCACACAATGAGAGGGCAAATGGTTATAAACATGCCTGGAAGCCCTCGTATCTTCAAAATGAATGTTCACCCAAAACTCCGAGCACACAATTTCGGCTGTCTGGCTACAAAAGGAATATTTATGAGAGCTAAATTCAGCTGGCATAGCAAAAGGTGTTGAAAACAAAACTATTTGTGTTATGCAAAAATGCATGAATTAACGTTCAATCGCAACTTAGATGTGTGAATCCAGGCTCAGATGTCCTTGAATGCTGGGATTAACAGATCCGACTTCAGCTGAATGTGTGTGCTGTTCACCTCCTGTTTCCATTCTTATTAAGAGTTCCAGAGGAAAACAAAAATAAACTATTGTTTTGATATAACCTCCGTGTGCAATAGAGTTAATAGACTTTACTGCAAACACAAACTTGACACTGTCACACACTGCCATGAGTAAACAGGTGATGGTGTGACCAGAACCATGCCTGGCCACCTTCATCTGCTCAGCATTAATTCTTCCTCACTCCACCAAGTAATGAATCGAGGATCAATCAACATAGGCGAGGCTATCCGTGTCTCTGTCTCTCTCTCCCCGTGGTGAAGGTGTTCCCCTCCACACATTCAGAGTCAACAGCGGCACGCGCTTAGCGTCTTTGACCGATAGATACATTGACGCACGTATTGTTGGTTCTTTCAGTAAAGTCACGGTGATAGAAAATAAAAATAACAGATTAAATTCAATAAGATAAAGACCACTTGTGTTGCGATAGAAACGTCGTGGGTTTTTTGCTTCATTTTCAATTTTTTTACTTTTCTTTTAATTTATTATCTGTTATTTTAATTTAATTTTCTATCTACGTGACTTTACCGAAAGAACCAAGAATATTAATTCCTGCAGTCACCAAAGTTTTAAGTCAAAACATTCACACACGTTAAATTTCGATTTAAAGCTTTCGTGACTGCAATGATTCATCTTCTTTGGTTCTTTCGGTAAAGTCACGTAGAATGAGAATAAAATAATAAATTGATAAAATAAAATGACACAATATTCTCACGACGTTTCGGCCACAACACAAGCGGCCTTCATCAGGTGAAGGGGGCGAGACTGTCTGGTAGGACAGCCTCACATTGTGTTGTTGTGGGCAGGTCGCTTCTGATAACAAGAGCGGTATAGGAGCTCAAGCGGGCTTGGCCTGGTAACAAAAGAAAATAAAAACTGCGTGAATATTGACAATAAAACAAAGTTACAAAGTGGCGAGCCGGGTGAAGACAAATTAAACTTAACCGAGATAATTAAAGTGAACGCAATCAGGCGAGGGCAGGAGGCAAGGCCCCGCGTGGCTAGGCCCCGCGCTGTAAAGTTCCAACCTGGACATCGATTCCCATGCTCGCTGCTACTCAACTGACATCCCTACGAGAGAGAGCGAGGCTCTACCTTGGTAAACAACAACAACCACCACCACAACCACCACCACAACAACCACAATCGCAATGAGAATTTCTCACCTCGGATTTCAGTGCAGGAAGCGATAGCTACCTGTTACCTCGTGACGTCACGCGGCAGCAGGTGACATGAGGTCACTTCCGGGGAACGGGACACGCTCCTCCCACAATGAGCGGCTCCGTAACTAAATAAATTAGAGAATGAATAAATTATGTTAATGTAACTCGTCCCATATTTTTTAAGTTCATCACCCATCCAAACGAGTGTTCACTGAACACAGCCGACCTGAATTACATCCCTGGTGTCTCCGTCAGAGATTTTGAAGCAGAAGTGGCTGACCTGAAGGCCTCAGACATGTGGGTGAATAAGTTCAAGTCACTGAATGAAGATTTGGAAAGAATCACACGACAGAAAGCGGACTTGGCGAGCAAGCACATGTGGACAGAAATGAAAAAACTCCAACCCGAAGACCAGCTGATTCTCAAAACTTGGAACGCGCTTCCTGTCACATACCACACACTGCAGCGTGTGAGTATTGCTGTATTGACCATGTTTGGATCTACGTATGCATGTGAGCAGTCATTCTCACATCTTAAAAACATCAAGTCCAACCTACGATCACGTTTAACGGATGAAAGCCTCAACGCTTGCATGAAGCTTAACCTCACCAAGTACCAACCCGACTACAAAGACATCAGCAAATCCATGCAGCACCAGAAGTCGCATTAATGGTGAGTGTTATAACAACATTATTTAAAATAATAAATTCAGAGGCTTATTATACTGACATTTAGTTGAATTCACTTTTAAAATATATTATATGGCTCTCACTGAAATAAATTTCCAAATTTTTTGCTTTCATGGCTCTCTTAGTCAAAAAGGTTCCCGACCCCTGCCCTACGCGCTGAACGCCGCGCGCCCATGTGCGTGTGAGTGTTTAGTTTTGTTTTAATTATTTTAATCATTAAAGTTCGCGAGTGTCAAGGTAAGCTACGTTGACTTTTTAAAAAAGAATTTTCTCAAGAGAAGCGTTGTTGCTGCTGGTGCTGTTGTTGTGAAAGGCCCGGTACACCCTGAGGCCTTGCCTAGACTAGGACAGCCTTGATGTCACGTGGGTCCACACTCTTTGCGTCTTTCGGTAGAAAATAAAAAATTTATTATTTAATTTAATTACATTCTATTTTATACCTACGTTAAATAAAATTGTATTCTTAATTTAATTAAAATTTATTTTATACCTACGTTAAATTTAATTTAAAATTTTAATTTAATGAAAATTTATTTTATACCTACGTAATTTTTTATAAATGAATATTTTTTTATAATTTTAATTAATTTTATTTTTTACTTACGTTAAATTTAATTTTAATTTGTAATAAATATAATTTTATTTTATACATACGTTAAATTAAATTGAATTTTTTAATAAATTACATTTATTTAAATTAAATTTATTTTATACCTACGTTTAATTTAATTTTTAATGAATTACATTTATTTAAATTTATTTTATATCTATGTTAAATTACATTTTTTAGTAAATCAAATTTATTTTATTTAAATTTATTTCATACCTACGTTAAATTAAATGTTTTAATAAATACAATTTATTTAAGTTTAATTTATTTTATTTCATACCTACACATGTACAGTCATTTTAACTGCTCTGACTGCTACAAGCTAAGTGCGGCCTGGAAGCGTATTATTAAGTAATACATTTTACAATTCCTTATAGAGGAACCCCATACTAATGAACTGACTACGTATCTATATAATTAAAAGACCGCACGCAGATACCACAAAAGCGGACCCCGTTGTCAATGATATAATTTGATGCACGTACAGCAGTTGCTGTACGTGCATCATTAAAATTACACCGATTGTAATACGTCACCAAAGACGACACAATTTTAATTTGACCCCCGGGTCTGATCGCGTTAACTGTGCAGGTGGCGGGTCGAGAGGTTACTTGCACGTGTGTGCAGCTTATTGAATATTGACGTGCGATGATGGCGATGCAAGTCTTGAAGTCTGACGCTGTTCTCCGAGTCGTGTAGCCTACCGCGTGCAACTTTGGGGATTGCGTAATGTCATTTTAGTTTCCTCTCTGGAACTTTTTATTTTGTTGATTCTAGCGATGTAACTAACGTAGGGCGGGCTTGGGAGTGTTGACGATGTGTTTTGGCGTTGCACCAACCAGCACCTTTGCATTCAGAAGTTGGAGGTGCTTTGATTGTTACAGCGAGAGGTGGAATCATCACCGCCATCGTCATGGGTTTAAGTGGGCACGGAGCCCGTCAAGGGAATGGGTAGGTAGAGGAATGGGGTTGGAGAGTATACACAACTTGCATTTCTAGTCATTTCAACAATTTATGGGCATGCGCATCATTAACAGTATCCTGATTGATGAGCAAAACAAAATCGCAATTTAATCGTGAATCTATTGTCATGAATGAGTCCGAAATATCAATCAATAGTCATGCTCAAAACCGCATTCCTATTATAAAAATCATTGGACCGCCATTCATGATGGCAATTCCAATGTGGTCATTATGATGCTCAGAATTACACTTATATTCTCAGAATCATGAACATTTATTAAAACAGCAGTGTGCTCAAAATGCTCATTTACCAATTGCAACATGTACACAATCAATTCCAAGATTCTAATCAAAGTAAGTCCTATGTATCGTGGTGTTTTCATGCTTATCCATTATTGCGCGCCCCGCCAAAAAAATATTCAAAAGTGTATTTTTATAATGTTTGCACGGTGTACAGTCTGGAAATTTACCCACATGGCACATTTCAAGCTTGGTGCGTGTCGGGAAGTACGCTAAACATTTTGAACAGATGCACACATTCACAACTTTGCCTTTGATATTTATGGAGATTAGTAATAAATTGTTAATTTAACTACTTTCAAGTTGACTGATTGGAACTACGAATAGAACTGGCTCACCACGGGGCTTATCGCGTGGTATCTGGGCACTTTATTTGAAACGTAAACCCCACAGTTTGTGAGTACAATTCCTCACAAGTTGCGTCCACAGACACAGACAGACAATGACGTTTCTAGGTAAGAGTAAGAAATAAATCTACGTGTCGAGGAGAGACGAGAGAGCCAAGAGGTCACCTCGGGAGACGGGGCGGCACGTCAACCTTAGTCACGTGACTGAAGGAGTGAGGGCGTGCCGTGCGTGCGCGTGTGTACCGTGTGTGTGTGTGTGTACTGTGCGTGTGTGTGTATTGTGTGTGTGTGTACCATGTGTGTGTACACTGTGTGTGTGTGTGTACTGTGTGTGTGTAACGTGTGTGTGTACACTGTGTGTGTGTGTACCGTGTGTGTGTGTAACGTGTGTGGCGGTAGTCTAGCGGTTAGTGCGCTGCTCTACAAACATGACGACTCGAGTTTGATTCCCGCTCACAGCCAACACCCAGTGACGATTCTTTAGGATATGTTTTTCAAACGAACGGTTGTTTGGGTTGCGTTGTGTTCATTAAAGTTACTTGCTATTCAAATACAGGTGTGTTGTTGGTGGTTGTGATGCCAGACAATAACATTGTGAGGAGCAATGCCTGAATCCTTACCCTTGGGGTTCCTCTAGAAATGGCAAAAAGTCACTGAGAGTGGCCACGTGGAGGAGAGGCTGCTACTCTGCACAGAGCTGGACCGGTACCGCCTGGATCTCTGTGGCATTCAGGAGATCCAGTGGACCGGCTCTGACTCCAATCATCATGAGGGGTGCAGAGTCATCCACTCGGGGCAGGAGACTGCCAAACAACAAGGAGTGGCTCTTATTCTGAAAAAAAGAATGAAGGCGGCGTGGGAAGGTGGCGGCGAGGTGTGGGAAGCTGTAAGCCCCAGGCTACTTTGGGCTCGCCTCCCCATCAACAGGAGGCAGAGAATGGTGGTGGTGGCTGCTTACGCCCCCACCGAAGACGAACATCAGTGGAGGGATGCAGGCAAGCCCGTGGATTCTGATTCCTTCTATGACCTCCTGTCACAGTTGTTAGCTAAAAGTGGCCCCTCGGGATAGAGTCATCCTTTTGGGTGACTTCAATGCCCGAGTTGGTAATGATGCTGGCACCTGGTCTGGAGCGATTGGAAGGCATGGGCCAGATCAACTCAATAACAACGGTAGGAGGCTGTTAGACTTCTGTGGAGCCTGTGGGCTTGTCATGGCCAACACGCTGTTCTGGCATCTGTGCATCCAGACAACATCTTGGATTCACGCCGGGTCCAAGCAAGAACATCCGCTGGACTATATAGCAGTGGACCAGCGAATGCAGGCCCATGTCCTTGACACCAGAACCTTCAGTGCTGCTGACCTCACTGACCGTTAGCTTTTCATATGTAAGATCTGTGGGCTGGGTAAATCTGTGAGCAGGAGCAAGAGATAATTAAGCTCCTAAGCATTCACTACGTTATAAACAACATTTTCACTCATAAGTCGCTTGCCTAATTGCCTCAGCAACTCGGTGTTTCGTATCGAATCTCATCTCAAACAATCGAAGGGCGCCCCCTAGTGGCAGCTGCCCCTGTGTGGCACAAGGTGGCCCTGCACCGGCCTGCACGTGGACATGAGTCTGTCGGTAGGGGGCGATCATTGACGCGTCATCTCCGTTGTAGAGTTTCCGGATAATGTCTGGAATTAACCACAATTTTGACCGTGACACCAACATGCAATGACCTGTGCGTTGTGAGTGACACAATACTCTGTTTGACATCCGCCGTGAAGCAGAACAGCGCATATTGTGGTGAATGTTACTGGGGTGGCCAGGTGTGCCTGTCGGATTTGAACTTTGAATCTCTGCAACAAATAGAGAATGCGCTACCATATTCCTGGTTCTTTCGGTAAAGTCACATAGATAGAAAACAAAAAATAAACAAAATAAAATATTAAAAAATGAAAAAAATGCAATACAAATAACAAATAAAAGTAATAAATTTTAAAAAATTAATTGATGATAAGATGCCATGGGTCGACTGACTCAGATGACTGGCCAATGCACCGCCTTTGCCCTCCACTACACACACACAGTGTGTACGTACTGTGTGTGTGTACGTACACACTGTGTGTGTGTATGTACACACTGTGTGTGCATGTATGTACACTGTGTGTGTACGTACATACACAGTGTGTATGTACGTACACTGTGTGTGTACGGACACACACACAGTGTGTGCACACACACACTGTACACACAATAATGTCCACGTTGTTGTTGCTGAGTTCACGCACCCAAGGGAGAAGGCAATGGAAAATGAATCTAAATCAACTTAAACTCCATCGCCGCTCTGTGACGTCACCACTCAGCATGACCTCATCGGCATGAAGTGCCAGCGGGAGGTGTACCTCGTTAGTGACGTCATGTCACCAAGGTATTCACACTCCCCCAACCCCGTCCACGGCGCTCTTGAGCGTGACGTCACCTCCGCTTGGGTCACTGCCGATATCAATCCAGTGCCAATCCTTATTTGGGCAAAGGTACGCCCAGTGACTGGCGGTTCATTAACATAATGTGTTCGTTGAAGCCATCGAGAGTTTATTGCGACGGGTTCAGCAGCCACGCCCCATCCCTCGACATATGGCCCGGACTCATTAACATAATTTATTCAGTTACAGAGCCGCTCATTGTGGGAGGGGCGTGTCTCTTACCCCGGAAGTGACGTCATGTTACCTGCTTACCCGCGTGACGTCGCGAGGTAACAGGAGGCTGCCGATCCGCGCTTGCACTGAAATCCGAGGTGAGAAATTCTCATGGTGGTGGTTGTTGTTGTTGTTTACCAAGGTAGAGCCTCTCTCTCTCGTAGGGATGTCAGTTGAGTAGCAGCGATCATGGGAATCGATGTCCAGGTTAGAACTTTACAACGCAGGGCCTAGCCACGTGGGGCCTTGCCTCCTGCCCTCGCCTGATTGCATTCACTTTAATTATCTCGCTTAAGTTTAATTTGTCTTCACCCGGCTCGCCACTTTGTAACTTTGTTTTATTGTCAATATTCATGCAGTTTTTATTTTTTTCACCAGGCCAAGCCCGCTTGAGCTGCTATACCGCTCTTGTTATCAGAAGCGACCTGCCCACAACAACACAAGGTGAGGCTTTGTCAATGTGTGTGAATGTTTTGACTTAAAACTTTGGTGACTGCAGGAATTAATATTCTAGGTTCTTTCGGTAAAGTCACGTAGATAGAAAATAAAATAACAGGTAATAAATTAGATGAAAAATAAAAAAATGAAAATAAAGCATAAAACCCACGACGTTTTGATCGCAACACAAGTGGTCTTTATCTTATTAAATTTAATCTTATTTTTATTTTCTATCTACGTGACTTTACTGAAAGAACCAACAATACGTGCGTCAATGTATCTATCGGTCAAAGACGCTAAGCGCGTGCCGCTGTTGACTCTGAATATGTTGGAGGGGAACACCTTCACCACGGGGAGAGAGACAGAAACACGGATAACCTCGGCTATGTTGATTGATCCTCGATTCATTACTTGGTGGAGGGAGGAAGAATTAATGCTGAGCAGATGAAGGTGGCCAGGCATGGTTCTGGTCACACCACCACCTGTTTACTCATGGCAGTGTGTGACAGTGTCAAGTTTGTGTTTGTAGTATAGTCTATTAACTCTGTTGAACACGGAGGTTATATCAAAAAAATATAGTTTATTTTTATTTTCCTCTGGAACTCTTACTAAGAATGGGAACAGGAGGTGAACACAGCACACACATGCAGCTGAATTCGGAACTGTTCATCCCAGCATTCAAGGACATCTAAGCCTGGATTCACACCTCTAAGTTGTGATTGAACATTGATTTATGCATTTCTCCATAACACAAATAGTATTGTTTTCAACACCCTTTGCTATGTCAGCTGAATTTAGCTTTCATAAATATTCCTTTTGTAGTCAGACAGCCAAATTTGTGTGCTTAGAGTTTTGGGTTAACATTCATCTTGAAGATATGAAGGCTTCCAGGCATATTAATGACATTTTCCCTCTGTGGAGAGAAACCCTTCAGGTGCACTCTGTGCGTGAAGGCGTTTGCACGTTCATCAAATCTGATGAATTTGGGAAACTTTTCATTACATCATGAATATATTAATAAGTATAGACGTGTAAGTCACGTGTGCATTCCTCTGTACCTGACGTGTAGATGGTGTGGATATTCTTTTTTTCTGTCTGCAGCTGACGCTTCCTCTGCAGAATTGGTCTGATGGAGTAAAGGCAGTCAGCGCAGCTCGGTACGACAAGTCAACAATGCGACCAGCGTGCATACAGCACGGACCGGACTGGAAATCTGACACGGCACCAGAGAAGTCACACAGGAGAGAAACCCTTCAGGTGCACGATGTGCAGGATGGCGTTTACACACTCAAGTAATCTTGTAACACACCAGAGAACACACACGGGAGAGAAACCCTTCAAGTGCAGTGTTTGTGGGAAGGCATTTTCACAGTCATCTGCTCTTAAAAAACACCAGAGAACACACACGGGAGAGAAACCTTTCAGGTGCACTCTGTGCGGGAAGGCGTTTGCACGTTCATCAAATCTTGAAGTACACCAGAGAACACACACGAGAGAGAAACCCTTCAAGTGCAGTGTGTGCGTGAAGGCGTTTGCACAGTCATCTGCTCTTGTAAAACACCAGAGAACACACACAGGAGAGAAACCCTTCAGGTGTACTCTGTGCAGGAAGCCGTTTGCAGATTCATCAAATCTTCGAAGACACCAGAGAACACAAAAGCATCGGAAGATCCACAAGCAGCGGAGTCGGAGTCTGAAATCAGCTTGTGAAAGTCAAAGTGCCGCAATGAGCCCATCCCTCATGAAACAAGAACCGGACGAAAATCCCAGCTTGGACACTTTTAAAGGTATCGAGGTGAAATATGAAGAGGTGATGAGCGAAGAAGTGAAGGTAAAATGTGAAGAGGAAGATCCAACTCCAAAATGGGACCTTCACATCGTGAAGCAGGAGGAGAATTCTGACTGTGAGGCAGAATGAGGCAACTCCCAGCAGTTTGTGGAATTGGAGGTGTGGGTGGACTTGCTCCTAGACAATACAAAGTCAAGTGGAGACCTTGTAGATGTGTAAGCCAGAGACGATGTCGCTACAATAAATACACCTTTGTCACAGGCCTTTAATGACAAGAATGTGAAGTTGAACACTTTGTGGGCCCGTGGGTTGGGTAGATCTCTAACCAGGAGCAAGAGCCAATAAGCTCCCAAGCATTCACTATGTTATCATAATTTCTTTTACATGGTGCTTGCTTAATCGCCTCAGCAACTCGGAGTTACGTGTCGTACCTCGTCTGAAACACTCAAAGAGCATCCCCAAGTAGCAGCTGCCCCTGTGTGGCACAAGGTGGTGGCCCTGCACCGGCCTGCATGTGGACAAGAGCCTGTCCGTAGGGGGCGATGATTGATGTGTCATCTCAGTTGTGTAGTTTGTATTTAATGTTTAGAATTTGCTACATTTTCACTCAGACGCCAGCATGCAAGGCCTACTCGTTTTGAATGACACAATAGTATGTTTTACATACACTCTGAAGCAGACTGCAACTTTTTTTTAAAAGCATGTTAATACGATGTAATGTGATGCAGTATATTTCACTGCAGTAATCCAATTTTGTTAATATGCCTGTCAATAATTTAGAATGAATACTTGTCTGATTTTGTGCATACTTGTAACATTTGATCTGTAACGGTCAAACATTGAATACGTGATGTTAGGACAAAGTGTGTGTGTGTTTGGAAGTAACCTGTACAGAGAACTCAGTTGAGACCCGTTGTTCTTGTGATACAGGTCAAAGGGTACTTTTGTGTTCCACGAAGCATCTGGAGCTACTTATTGTCTTTGAAATAGGGAGCACGCTCGGATCATTCATCACTTACAAGGCATACCACTTGAAAGTTACACGTATAGGAGGAAGTACATTCTCTACAACACGAATTGTAGTTTTGTCTTACGTGGTGACGTAGATTTTGTCTAACTAGGACTAGAAATGCACCTCGCTGATTCACGTCTGGATGTTCCTACCTATCGGTTGAAGCAAACCCCACTGCTGTTGTTGAGACGCTGTGCACCAATAATGGTCCAACACATTGACGGCCTTCAGGCCAGGAAAGTCACAACATTTGCACACGAAGGACGCATTCACGCAAGTACCCCATGCTCCGTTTTGAAGTTTTAAAATGAAACATCTTTGAATTGTGTTGTGTTTTGAATTAGATGATTTTATTTCCTCATTAAAAGCTTGTATCAATTTACATCTGGAAGACTTCATTGAAAAGGACATTTCGTCTGAATTTTCTCTCGTCATTAAGTAGATGGCCTTGCCGGGGGTTTGGTTCAATGTGGACACAAACATGGTACATACACAGTGTATACACACAGTGTACACAAAGTGTACACACACAGTGTACACACACAGTGTATACACTGTACAGACAGTGAACACAGTGTACACACACAGTGTCTGTACACAGTGTACACACACAGTGTATACACAGTGTACACATAGTGTACACACACGCACAGTGCACACACAGTGTACACACACACAGTGACACAGTGTACACACACAGTGTACACACACAGTGTACACACACACAGTGTACACATACACACAGTGTACACACACACAGTGTACACACACACAGTGTATACACAATAATGTCCACGTTGTTGCTGAGCTCACGCACCCAAGGGAGGGAGCAATGGAAAATGAATCTAAATCACCTTAAACTCCAACTCTGTGACATCACCACTCTGCATTACCTCATCGGCGTGAAATGCCAGGGCGAGGTGTACCTCGCTAGTGACGTCATGTCACCAAGGTATTCACCCCAACCCCATCCACCGCGCTCTTGAGCATGACGTCACCTCCGCTTGGGTCACTGCCGATATCATTCCAGTGGCAATCCTTATTTGGGCAAAGCTACGCCCAGTACTCTTTGGTTCTATTGGGTAAATTCTAGATTTAAAGCTTTCGTGACTGCTAGGATCCATACTTTTTGGTTCTATTGGGTAAAGTCACGTAGGTGAAAATAAAATAACAAAATTAACAAAAAATCACGACGTTTCGGCCACAACACAAGCGGCCTTCATCAGTGACGTCATGGAGGACAGAGTGAGTGAGTGGAGTTTGTGTGATCTCCCCCTGTCCTACAGAGTGAGTGAGTGGAGTTTGTGTGATCTCCCCCTGTCCTACAGAGCGACTGTCTGGAGGACAGCGCTGGAGTGGAAGAAGCCACGCTTAGATCACGACCTTTAAGCTGTGTGAGAAGAAAAAGACCAAGCGCCTTGACAAAGGAATTAGCATATAATTTAGCATTGAAATGGCTCATTGAAATAGCTAAGTTAAAATATACACATCCGCAGATGTGCCCCTTGACAAAGGAATTAGCATATAATTTAGCATTGAAATAGCTGAGTGATTAGCTTGTAACTGGTCACAGAAATAGCTATGTTAAAGTCAGAGCATATACATTCACCGAGGCACCTAGTACTCATCACGCCCAGTGACTGGCGGCTCATTAACATAATGCATCCGTTAAAGCCGTCGCGAGTTTATAGCGACGGGTTCAGCGCCCACGCCCCCATCGCTCCACATATGGGCCGGCCTCATTAACATAATTTATTCTGTTGGAGAGCCGCTCTTGGGAGAGAGTTGACGTCATACTACTTCCTGCTGTCGCGAGGTAACAGGAAGCTGCCGTGTGCGCGCTTGCACTGAAATCCGAGGTGAGAAATTCTCATCGTTGTGGTGGTGGTGGTCGCGGTGGTGGTTGTTGTTGTTTACCAAGGTAGAGCCTCTCTCTCTCGTAGGGATGTCAGTTGAGTAGCAGCGAGCATGGGAATCGATGTCCAGGTTGGAACTTTACAACGCGGGGCCTAGCCACGCGGGGCCTTGCCTCCTGCCCTCGCCTGATTGCGTTCACTTTAATTATCTCGCTTAAGTTTAATTTGTCTTCACCCGGCTCGCCACTTTGTAACTTTGTTTTATTGTAAATATTCACGCAGTTTTTATTTTCTTTTGTTACCAGGCCAAGCCCGCTTGAGCTGCTATACCGCTCTTGTTATCAGAAGCGACCTGCCCACAACAACACAAGGTGAGGCTTTGTCAACGTGTGTGAATGTTTTGACTTAAAACTTTGGTGACTGCAGGAATTAATATTCTTGGTTCTTTCGGTAAAGTCACGTAGATAGAAAATAAAATAAAAATAACAGATAATAATTTTTCTTTTTTTACAATGAAGCAAAACACCCCACAACGTTTCTATGGCAACATTAATGTTGAAGATGCGAGGGCTTACAGGAATATTTATGACATTTGCCCTCTCATTGCGTGCCATGACAGTGCTGTTTGCACAGTCACACATAGTCACTGTAAGA
>NW_027422944.1:0-43993 GCF_048934315.1 Petromyzon marinus | reverse complement strand
CTAAGACACTTACATACAGACACTTACATACAGACACTTACATACAGACACTCAGACACTTACATAGACACTTACATACAGACGCCTACATACACTTACATACAGACACTGAGACACTTACATACATACACTTACATACAGACACTTACATACAGACACTTACATACAGACACTGAGACACTTACATACAGACACTTCCATACAGACACTGAGACACTTACATACAGACACTTACATACAGACACTTACATACAGACACTGAGACACTTACATACAGACACTGACATACAGACACATACAGACGCTGAGACAATTACATACAGACACTTACATAAAGAAACTGAGACACTTACATAGACAATTACATACAGATGCTCACATACAGACACTTACATACAGACACTGAGACACTTACATACAGACACTGACATACAGACACATACTGACGCTGAGACAATTACATACAGACACTTACATACAGACACGAAGACACTTACATACAGACACTTACATACAGACACTTACATACAGACACTTACATACAGACACTTACAAACAGACACTTACATACAGAAACTTACACACAGACACTTACATACAGACACTTACAGACACTTACATACAGCCACCTACATACAGAGACTTACATACAGACACATACAGACACTTACATACACACACTTACATACAGACACTGAGACACTTACATACAGACACTTACATACAGACACTTACATACAGACACTGAGATATTTACATACAGACACTTACATACAAACACTTAACATACAGACACTTACATACAGACACTTATATACAGACACTTACATAGAGACACTTAGATACAGACACTTACTTAGACACTTACTTACATACACTGAGACACTTAAATACAGACGCTTACATACAGACACTTACCTACAGACACTTACAAACACACACTGACATACAGACACTGAGACTTACATACAGACACTTACATACAGACACTTACAAAAAGACATTTACATACAGATACTGAGACACTTACATACAGACACTTACATACAGACACTTACATACAGGCACTTACATACAGACACTTACATAGACACTTGCATACAGACACTTACATACAAACACTTACATAGACACTTACATACAGACACATACAGACACTTACATACAGACACTTACATACGGACACTTACATACAGCCACTTACATACAGCCACTTACATACAGACAATTACATACAGACACTTACATACAGACACATACAGACGCTGAGACACTTACATACAGACACTTACATACAGACACTTACGTACAGACACTTACATACAGACACTAAGACACGTACATACAGACACTTACATACAGACACTTACATACAGATACTTCCATACAGACACTTACATTCAGACACTTACATACAGACACTTACATACAGACACTAAGACACGTACATACAGACACTTACATACAGACACTTACATACAGACACTTACATACAGATACATACAGATGCTGAGACACTTACATACAGACACTTACATACAGACACTTACATACAGACACTTACATACAGACACTAAGACACGTACATACAGACACTTACATACAGACACTTACATACAGATACTTACATACAGACACTTACATTCAGACACTTACATACAGACACTTACATACAGACACTTACATACAGACACTGAGATATTCACATACAGACACTTACATACATACACTTAACATACCTACACTTACATACAGACACTTACATACAGACACTTACTTAGACACTTACTTACAGACACTGAGACACTTAAATACAGACACTTACAAACACACACTGACATACAGACACTGAGACTTACATAGATACACTTACATACAGACACTTACATACAGACACTTACATACAGATTCTGAGACACTTACATAGACACTTACATACAGACGCTTACATACACTTACATACAGACACTGAGACACTTACATACATACACTTACATACAGACACTTACATACAGACACTTACATACAGACACTGAGACACTTACATACAGACACTTCCATACAGACACTGAGACACTTACATACAGACACTTACATACAGACACTTACATACAGACACTTACATACAGACACTGAGACACTTACATACAGACACTTACATACAGACACTGAAACACTTACATACAGACACCGAGACACTTACATACAGACACTTACATAAAGACACTGAGACACTTACATACAGACACTTACATACAGACACATACAGACGCTGAGACACTTACATACAGACACTTACATACAGACACTTACATACAGACACGAAGACACTTACATACAGACACTTACATACAGACACTTACATACAGACACTTACATACAGACACTTACAAACAGACACTTACACACAGAAACTTAGACACAGACACTTACATAAAGATACTTACATACAGACACTTACAGACACTTAAATACAGCCACCTACATACAGAGACTTACATACAGACACTTACATACAGACACTTACATACAGACACTTACATACAGACACTTACATACAAACACTGAGACACTTACATAGACACTTACATACAGACGCTTACATACACTTACATACAGACACTGAGACACTTACATACAGACACATACAGACACTTAGATACAGACACTTACATACAGACACTGAGACACTTACATACAGACACTTACATACAGACACTTACATACAGACACTGAGATATTTACATACAGACACTTACATACAAACACTTAACATACAGACACTTACATACAGACACTTATATATAGACACTTACATAGAGACACTTACATACAGACACTTACTTAGACACTTACTTACAGACACTGAGACACTTAAATACAGACACTTACATACAGACACTTACATACAGACACTTACAAACACACACTGACATACAGACACTGAGACTTACATACAGACACTTACATACAGACAGTTACATACAGACACATCCATAAAGACATTTACATACAGATACTGAGACACTTACATACAGACACTTACATACAGACACTTACATACACACACTTACATACAGACACTTACATACAGGCACTTACATACAGACACTTACATAGACACTTACATACAGACACTTACATACTGACACAAACAGACACTGAGACACTTACATACAGACACTTACATACAAACACTTACATACAGACACTTACATACAGACACTTACATACAGACACTTACATACAGACCCTTACATACAGTCACCTAAACACTTACATACAGACACTTACATACAGACTCTTACATAAAGACACTTACATACAGACACTTAGACACTTACATACAGAAACTTACATACAGACACTGAGACACTTACAAACAGACACTGAGACACTTACATACAGACACTTACATAAAGAAACTGAGACACTTACATAGACAATTACATACAGACGCTCACATACAGACACTTACATACAGACACTGAGACACTTACATACAGATACTGACATACAGACACATACAGACGCTGAGACAATTACATACAGACACTTACATACAGACACGAAGACACTTACATACAGACACTTACATACAGACACTTACATACAGACACTTACATACAGACACTTACAAACAGACACTTACATACAGAAACTTACACACAGACACTTACATACAGACACTTACAGACACTTACATACAGCCACCTACATACAGAGACTTACATACAGACACTTACATACAGACACTTACATACAGACACATACAGACACTTACATACACACACTTACATACAGACACTGAGACACTTACATACAGACACTTACATACAGACACTTACATACAGACACTAAGACACTTACATACAGACACTTACACACAGACATTTAGATACAGATACTTACATACAGACACTTACATACAGACACTTACATACAGACACTGAGACACTTACCACAGACACTTACATACAGAAACTTACATACAGACACTGAGATACTTACATACAGACACTTACATACAGACACTTTACATACAGACACTTACATACAGACACTTACATACAGGCACTTACATACAGACACTTACATAGACACTTGCATACAGACACTTACATACAAACACTTACATAGACACTTACATACAGACACATACAGACACTTACATACAGACACTTACATACGGACACTTACATACAGCCACTTACATACAGCCACTTACATACAGACAATTACATACAGACACTTACATACAGACACATACAGACGCTGAGACACTTACATACAGACACTTACATACAGACACTTACGTACAGACACTTACATACAGACACTAAGACACGTACATACAGACACTTACATACAGACACTTACATACAGATACTTCCATACAGACACTTACATTCAGACACTTACATACAGACACTTACATACAGACACTAAGACACGTACATACAGACACTTACATACAGACACTTACATACATACACTTACATACAGATACATACAGATGCTGAGACACTTACATACAGACACTTACATACAGACACTTACATACAGACACTTACATACAGACACTAAGACACGTACATACAGACACTTACATACAGACACTTACATACAGATACTTACATACAGACACTTACATTCAGACACTTACATACAGACACTTACATACAGACACTTACATACAGACACTGAGATATTCACATACAGACACTTACATACATACACTTAACATACCTACACTTACATACAGACACTTACATACAGACACTTACTTAGACACTTACTTACAGACACTGAGACACTTAAATACAGACACTTACAAACACACACTGACATACAGACACTGAGACTTACATAGATACACTTACATACAGACACTTACATACAGACACTTACATACAGATTCTGAGACACTTACATAGACACTTACATACAGACGCTTACATACACTTACATACAGACACTGAGACACTTACAGACATACACTTACATACAGACACTTACATACAGACACTTACATACAGACACTGAGACACTTACATACAGACACTTCCATACAGACACTGAGACACTTACATACAGACACTTACATACAGACACTTACATACAGACACTTACATACAGACACTGAGACACTTACATACAGACACTTACACACAGAAACTTAGACACAGACACTTACATAAAGATACTTACATACAGACACTTACAGACACTTAAATACAGCCACCTACATACAGAGACTTACATACAGACACTTACATACAGACACTTACATACAGACACTTACATACAGACACTTACATACAAACACTGAGACACTTACATAGACACTTACATACAGACGCTTACATACACTTACATACAGACACTGAGACACTTACATACAGACACATACAGACACTTAGATACAGACACTTACATACAGACACTGAGACACTTACATACAGACACTTACATACAGACACTTACATACAGACACTGAGATATTTACATACAGACACTTACATACAAACACTTAACATACAGACACTTACATACAGACACTTATATATAGACACTTACATAGAGACACTTACATACAGACACTTACTTAGACACTTACTTACAGACACTGAGACACTTAAATACAGACACTTACATACAGACACTTACATACAGACACTTACAAACACACACTGACATACAGACACTGAGACTTACATACAGACACTTACATACAGACAGTTACATACAGACACATCCATAAAGACATTTACATACAGATACTGAGACACTTACATACAGACACTTACATACAGACACTTACATACACACACTTACATACAGACACTTACATACAGGCACTTACATACAGACACTTACATAGACACTTACATACAGACACTTACATACTGACACAAACAGACACTGAGACACTTACATACAGACACTTACATACAAACACTTACATACAGACACTTACATACAGACACTTACATACAGACACTTACATACAGACCCTTACATACAGTCACCTAAACACTTACATACAGACACTTACATACAGACTCTTACATAAAGACACTTACATACAGACACTTAGACACTTACATACAGAAACTTACATACAGACACTGAGACACTTACAAACAGACACTGAGACACTTACATACAGACACTTACATAAAGAAACTGAGACACTTACATAGACAATTACATACAGACGCTCACATACAGACACTTACATACAGACACTGAGACACTTACATACAGATACTGACATACAGACACATACAGACGCTGAGACAATTACATACAGACACTTACATACAGACACGAAGACACTTACATACAGACACTTACATACAGACACTTACATACAGACACTTACATACAGACACTTACAAACAGACACTTACATACAGAAACTTACACACAGACACTTACATACAGACACTTACAGACACTTACATACAGCCACCTACATACAGAGACTTACATACAGACACTTACATACAGACACTTACATACAGACACATACAGACACTTACATACACACACTTACATACAGACACTGAGACACTTACATACAGACACTTACATACAGACACTTACATACAGACACTAAGACACTTACATACAGACACTTACACACAGACATTTAGATACAGATACTTACATACAGACACTTACATACAGACACTTACATACAGACACTGAGACACTTACCACAGACACTTACATACAGAAACTTACATACAGACACTGAGATACTTACATACAGACACTTACATACAGACACTTTACATACAGACACTTACATACAGACACTTACATACAGGCACTTACATACAGACACTTACATAGACACTTGCATACAGACACTTACATACAAACACTTACATAGACACTTACATACAGACACATACAGACACTTACATACAGACACTTACATACGGACACTTACATACAGCCACTTACATACAGCCACTTACATACAGACAATTACATACAGACACTTACATACAGACACATACAGACGCTGAGACACTTACATACAGACACTTACATACAGACACTTACGTACAGACACTTACATACAGACACTAAGACACGTACATACAGACACTTACATACAGACACTTACATACAGATACTTCCATACAGACACTTACATTCAGACACTTACATACAGACACTTACATACAGACACTAAGACACGTACATACAGACACTTACATACAGACACTTACATACAGACACTTACATACAGATACATACAGATGCTGAGACACTTACATACAGACACTTACATACAGACACTTACATACAGACACTTACATACAGACACTAAGACACGTACATACAGACACTTACATACAGACACTTACATACAGATACTTACATACAGACACTTACATTCAGACACTTACATACAGACACTTACATACAGACACTTACATACAGACACTGAGATATTCACATACAGACACTTACATACATACACTTAACATACCTACACTTACATACAGACACTTACATACAGACACTTACTTAGACACTTACTTACAGACACTGAGACACTTAAATACAGACACTTACAAACACACACTGACATACAGACACTGAGACTTACATAGATACACTTACATACAGACACTTACATACAGACACTTACATACAGATTCTGAGACACTTACATAGACACTTACATACAGACGCTTACATACACTTACATACAGACACTGAGACACTTACAGACATACACTTACATACAGACACTTACATACAGACACTTACATACAGACACTGAGACACTTACATACAGACACTTCCATACAGACACTGAGACACTTACATACAGACACTTACATACAGACACTTACATACAGACACTTACATACAGACACTGAGACACTTACATACAGACACTTACATACAGACACTGAAACACTTACATACAGACACCGAGACACTTACATACAGACACTTACATAAAGACACTGAGACACTTACATACAGACACTTACATACAGACACATACAGACGCTGAGACACTTACATACAGACACTTACATACAGACACTTACATACAGACACGAAGACACTTACATACAGACACTTACATACAGACACTTACATACAGACACTTACATACAGACACTTACAAACAGACACTTACACACAGAAACTTAGACACAGACACTTACATACAGATACTTACATACAGACACTTACAGACACTTAAATACAGCCACCTACATACAGAGACTTACATACAGACACTTACATACAGACACTTACATACAGACACTTACATACAGACACTTACATACAAACACTGAGACACTTACATAGACACTTACATACAGACGCTTACATACACTTACATACAGACACTGAGACACTTACATACAGACACATACAGACACTTAGATACAGACACTTACATACAGACACTGAGACACTTACATACAGACACTTACATACAGACACTTACATACAGACACTGAGATATTTACATACAGACACTTACATACAAACACTTAACATACAGACACTTACATACAGACACTTATATATAGACACTTACATAGAGACACTTACATACAGACACTTACTTAGACACTTACTTACAGACACTGAGACACTTAAATACAGACACTTACATACAGACACTTACATACAGACACTTACAAACACACACTGACATACAGACACTGAGACTTACATACAGACACTTACATACAGACAGTTACATACAGACACATCCATAAAGACATTTACATACAGATACTGAGACACTTACATACAGACACTTACATACAGACACTTACATACACACACTTACATACAGACACTTACATACAGGCACTTACATACAGACACTTACATAGACACTTACATACAGACACTTACATACTGACACAAACAGACACTGAGACACTTACATACAGACACTTACATACAAACACTTACATACAGACACTTACATACAGACACTTACATACAGACACTTACATACAGACCCTTACATACAGTCACCTAAACACTTACATACAGACACTTACATACAGACTCTTACATAAAGACACTTACATACAGACACTTAGACACTTACATACAGAAACTTACATACAGACACTGAGACACTTACAAACAGACACTGAGACACTTACATACAGACACTTACATAAAGAAACTGAGACACTTACATAGACAATTACATACAGACGCTCACATACAGACACTTACATACAGACACTGAGACACTTACATACAGATACTGACATACAGACACATACAGACGCTGAGACAATTACATACAGACACTTACATACAGACACGAAGACACTTACATACAGACACTTACATACAGACACTTACATACAGACACTTACATACAGACACTTACAAACAGACACTTACATACAGAAACTTACACACAGACACTTACATACAGACACTTACAGACACTTACATACAGCCACCTACATACAGAGACTTACATACAGACACTTACATACAGACACTTACATACAGACACATACAGACACTTACATACACACACTTACATACAGACACTGAGACACTTACATACAGACACTTACATACAGACACTTACATACAGACACTAAGACACTTACATACAGACACTTACACACAGACATTTAGATACAGATACTTACATACAGACACTTACATACAGACACTTACATACAGACACTGAGACACTTACCACAGACACTTACATACAGAAACTTACATACAGACACTGAGATACTTACATACAGACACTTACATACAGACACTTTACATACAGACACTTACATACAGACACTTACATACAGACACTTACATACAGACACTTACATACAGACACTGAGACACTTACATACAGACACTTACATACAGACACTTACATACAGACAATGAGATATTCACATACAGACACTTACATACAAACACTTAACATACAGACACTTACATACAGACACTTACCTACAGACACTTACAAACACACACTGACATACAGACTCTGAGACTTACATACAGACACTTACATAAAGACATTTACATACAGATACTGAGACACTTACATACAGACACTTACATACAGACACTTACATACACACACTTACATACAGACACTTACATACAGACACTTACATACAGACACTTACATACAGGCACTTACATACAGACACTTACATAGACACTTACATACAGACACTTACATACTGACACAAACAGACACTGAGACACTTACATACAGACACTTACATACAAACACTTACATACAGACACTTACATACAGACACTTACATACAGACACTTACATACAGACACTGAGACACTTACATAGACACTTACATACAGACGCTTACATACACTTACATACAGACACTGAGACATTTACATACAGACACTTACATACAGACACTTACATACAGACACTTACAGACACTTAGATACAGACACTTACATACAGACACTGAGACACTTACATACAGACACTTACATACAGACACTTACATACAGACACTGAGATATTTACATACAGACACTTACATACAAACACTTAACATACAGACACTTACATACAGACACTTATATACAGACACTTACATAGAGACACTTACATACAGACACTTACTTAGACACTTACTTACAGACACTGAGACACTTAAATACAGACACTTACATACAGACACTTACAAACAGACACTTACAAACACACACTGACATACAGACACTGAGACTTACATACAGACACTTACATACAGACAGTTACGTACAGACACATCCATAAAGACATTTACATACAGATACTGAGACACTTACATACAGACACTTACATACAGACACTTACATACACACACTTACATACAGACACTTACATACAGGCACTTACATACAGACACTTACATAGACACTTACATACAGACACTTACATACTGACACAAACAGACACTGAGACACTTACATACAGACACTTACATACAAACACTTACATACAGACACTTACATACAGACACTTACATACAGACAATTACATACAGACCCTTACATACAGACACCTAAACACTTACATACAGACACTTACATACAGACTCTTACATAAAGACACTTACATACAGACACTTAGATACTTACATACAGAAACTTACATACAGACTCTTACATAAAGACACTTACATACAGACAATTACATACAGACACTTACATACAGACACTAAGACACTTACATACAGACACTTACATACAGACACTTACATACAGACACTCAGACACTTACATAGACACTTACATACAGACGCTTACATACACTTACATACAGACACTGAGACACTTACATACATACACTTACATACAGACACTTACATACAGACACGTACATACAGACACTGAGACACTTACATACAGACACTTCCATACAGACACTGAGACACTTACATACAGACACTTACATACAGACACTTACATACAGACACTGAGACACTTACATACAGACACTTCCATACAGACACTGAGACACTTACAAACAGACACTGAGACACTTACATACAGACACTTACATAAAGAAACTGAGACACTTACATAGACACTTACATACAGACGCTCACATACAGACACTTACATACAGACACTGAGACACTTACATACAGACACTGACATACAGACACATACAGACGCTGAGACACTTACATACAGACACTTACATACAGACACGAAGACACTTACATACAGACACTTACATACAGACACTTACATACAGACACTTACATACAGACACTTACAAACAGACACTTACATACAGAAACTTACACACAGACACTTACATACAGATACCTACATACAGACACTTACAGACACTTACATACAGCCACCTACATACAGAGACTTACATACAGACACTTACATACAGACACTTACATAAAGAAACTGAGACACTTACATAGACACTTACATACAGACGCTCACATACAGACACTTACATACAGACACTGAGACACTTACATACAGACACTGACATACAGACACATACAGACGCTGAGACACTTACATACAGACACTTACATACAGACACGAAGACACTTGCATACAGACACTTACATACAGACACTTACATACAGACACTTACATACAGACACTTACAAACAGACACTTACATACAGAAACTTACACACAGACACTTACATACAGATACTTACATACAGACACTTACAGACACTTACATACAGCCACCTACATACAGAGACTTACATACAGACACTTACATACAGACCTTTACATACAGACACATACAGACACTTACATACACACACTTACATACAGACACTGAGACACTTACATACAGACACTTACATACAGACACTTACATACAGACACTGAGATATTTACATACAGACACTTACATACAAACACTTATATACAGACACTTACATAGAGACACTTACATACAGACACTTACTTAGACACTTACTTACATACACTGAGACACTTAATACAGACACTTACATACAGACACTTACATACAGACACTGAGACTTACATGCAGACACTTACATAAAGACATTTACATACAGATACTGAGACACTTATATACAGGCACTTACATACAGACACTTACATAGACACTTAAATACAGGCACTTACATACAAACACTTACATAGACACTTACATACAGACACATACAGACACTTACATACAGACACTTACATACGGACACTTACATACAGCCACTTACATACAGCCACTTACATACAGACAATTACATACAGACACTTACATACAGACACATACAGACGCTGAGACACTTACATACAGACACTTACATACAGACACTTACATACAGACACTTACATACAGACACTAAGACACGTACATACAGACACTTACATACAGACACTTACATACAGATACTTACATACAGACACTTACATTCAGACACTGACATACAGACACTTACATAGAGACACTAAGACACGTACATACAGACACTTATATACAGACACTTACATACAGACACTTACATACAGACACATACAGATGCTGATACACTTACATACAGACACTTACATACAGACACTTACATACAGACACTTACATACAGACACTTACATACAGATACTTACATACAGACACTTACATTCAGACACTTACATACAGACACTTACATACAGACACTTACTTAGACACTTACTTATAGACACTGAGACACTTAAATACAGACACTTACAAACACACACTGACATACAGACACTGAGACTTACATAGAGACACTTACATACAGACACTTACATACAGACACTTACATACAGATACTGAGACACTTACATACAGACACTTACATACAGACACTTACATACACACACTTACATACAGTCACTTACAAACAGACACTTACATATAGACACTTACATACAGACCCTTACATACAGACACTTAGACACTTACATACAGACACTTACATACAGACTCTTACATAGAGACACTTACATACAGACACTTAGACACTTACATACATACACTTACATACAGACTCTTACATAAAGACACTTACATACAGACAATTACATACAGACACTTACATACAGACACTGAGACACTTACATACAGAAACTTACATACAGACACTTACATACAGACACTGAGACACGTACATAGACACTTACATACAGACGCTTACATACACTTACATACAGACACTGAGATACTTACATACAGACACTTACATACAGACACTTACATACACTTACATACAGACACTTACATACAGACACTTACATACAGACACTGAGACACTTACATAGACACATACAGATGCTTACATACAGACACTTACATACAGACACTGAGACACTTACATACAGACACTTACATACAGACACTGTGACACTGACATACAGACACTTACATACAGACTCTTACATAAAGACACTTACATACAGACACTTAGACACTTACATACAGACACTTACATACAGACTCTTACATAAAGACACTTACACACAGACAATTACATACAGACACTTACATACAGACACTTACATACAGACACTGAGACACTTACATACAGACACTTACATACAGACACTTACATACAGACACTTATATACAGACACTGAGACACTTACATACAGACACTTACATACAAACACTTAACATACAGACACTTACATACAGACACTTACATACAGACACTTACTTAGACATTTACTTACAGACACTGAGACACTTAAATACAAACACTTACATACAGACACTTACATACAGACACTTACATACAGACACTTACATACAGACACTTACATAAAGACATTTACATACAGATACTGAGACACTTACATACAGACACTTACATACAGACACTTACATACACACACTTACATACAGACACTTACATACAGACACTTACATACAGACACTTACATACAGGCACTTACATACAGACACTTACATAGACACTTACATGCAGACACTTACATACTGACATAAACAGACACTGAGACACTTACATACAGATACTTACATACAGACACTTACAGACACTTAAATACAGCCACCTACATACAGAGACTTACATACAGACACTTACATACAGACACTTACATACAGACACATACAGACACTTAAATACAGCCACCTACATACAGAGACTTACATACAGACACTTACATACAGACACTGAGACACTTACATACATACACTTACATACAGACACTTACATACACACACTTACATACAGACACTTACATACAGACACTTACATACAGACACTTACATACAGACACTTACATGCAGACACTTACATAAAGACATTTACATACAGATACTGAGACACTTACATACAGGCACTTACATACAGACACTTACATAGACACTTACATACAGGCACTTACATACAAACACTTACATAGACACTTACATACAGACACATACAGACACTTACATACAGACACTTACATACGGACACTTACATACAGCCACTTACATACAGCCACTTACATACAGACAATTACATACAGACACTTACATACAGACACATACAGATGCTGAGACACTTACATACAGACACTTACATACAGACACTTACATACAGACACTTACATACAGACAATAAGACACGTACATACATACACTTACATACAGACACTTACATACAGATACTTACATACAGACACTTACATTCAGACACTGACATACAGACACTTACATACAGACACTAAGACACGTACATACAGACACTTACATACGGACACTTACACACAGACACTTACATACAGACACATACAGATGCTGAGACACTTACATACAGACACTTACATACAGACACTTACATACAGACACTTACATACAGATACTTACATACAGACACTTACATTCAGACACTTACATACAGACACTTACATACAGACACTTACTTACAGACACTGAGACACTTAAATACAGACACTTACAAACACACACTGACATACAGACACTGAGACTTACATAGAGACACTTACATACAGACACTTACATACAGACACTTAAATACAGATACTGAGACACTTACATACAGACACTTACATACAGACACTTACATACACACACTTACATACAGTCACTTACATACAGACACTTACATACATACAGACACTTACATACAGTCACTTACATACAGACACTTACATACTGACACTTACAAACAGACACTTACATATAGACACTTACATACAGACCCTTACATACAGACACTTAGACACTTACATACAGACACTTACATACAGACTCTTACATAGAGACACTTACATACAGACACTTAGACACTTACATACATACACTTACATACAGACTCTTACATAAAGACACTTACATACAGACAATTACATACAGACACTTACATACAGACACTGAGACACTTACATAGACACTTACATACAGACGATTACATACACTTACATACAGACACTGAGACACTTACATACAGACACTTACATACAGACACTTACATACACTTACATACAGACACTTACATACAGACACTGAGACACTTACATAGACACATACAGATGCTTACATACAGACACTTACATACAGACACTGAGACACTTACATACAGACACTTACATACAGACACTGTGACACTGACATACAGACACTTACATACAGACTCTTACATAAAGACACTTACATACAGACACTTAGACACTTACATACAGACACTTACATACAGACTCTTACATAAAGACACTTACACACAGACAATTACATACAGACACTTACATACAGACACTTACATACAGACACTGAGACACTTACATACAGACACTTACATACAGACACTTACATACAAACACTTACATACAGACACTGAGACACCTACATACAGACACTTACATACAGACACTTAAATACAGACACTGAGATATTCACATACAGACACTTACATACAAACACTTAACATACAGACACTTACATACAGACACTTACATACAGACACTTACTTAGACATTTACTTACAGACACTGAGACACTTAAATACAAACACTTACATACAGACACTTACATACAGACACTTACATACAGACACTTACATACAGACACTTACATAAAGACATTTACATACAGATACTGAGACACTTACATACAGACACTTACATACAGACACTTACATACACACACTTACATACAGACACTTACATACAGACACTTACATACAGACACTTACATACAGGCACTTACATACAGACACTTACATAGACACTTACATACAGACACTTACATACTGACACAAACAGACACTGAGACACTTACATACAGACACTTACATACAAACACTTACATACAGACACTTACATACAGACACTTACATACAGACACTTACATACAGAAACTTACATATTGACACAAACAGACACTGAGACACTTACATACAGACACTTACATACAAACACTTACATACAGGCACTTACATACAGACACTTACATACTGACACAAACAGACACTGAGACACTTACATACAGCCACTTACATACAGCCACTTACATACAGACAATTACATACAGACACTTACATACAGACACATACAGACGCTGAGACACTTACATACAGATACTTACATACAGACACTTACATACAGACACTTACATACAGACACTAAGACACGTACATACAGACACTTACATACAGACACTTACATACAGATACTTACATACAGACACTTACATTCAGACACTTACATACAGACACTTACATACAGACACTAAGACACGTACATACAGACACTTACATACAGACACTTACATACAGACACTTACATACAGACACATACAGATTCTGAGACACTTACATACAGACACTTACATACAGACACTTACATACAGACACTTACATACAGACACTAAGACACGTACATACAGACACTTACATACAGACACTTACATACAGATACTTACATACAGACACTTACATTCAGACACTTACATACAGACACTTACATACAGACACTTACTTAGACACTTACTTACAGACACTGAGACACTTAAATACAGAAACTTACAAACACACACTGACATACAGACACTGAGACTTACATAGAGACACTTACATACAGACACTTACATACAGACACTTACATACAGATACTGAGACACTTACATACAGACACTTACATACAGACACTTACATACAGACACTTACATACAGGCACTTACATACAGACACTTACATAGACACTTACATACAGACACTTACATACTGACACTTACAAACAGACACTTACACATAGACACTTACATACAGACCCTTACATACAGACACTTACATACAGACACTTACATACAGACTCTTACATAGAGACACTTACATACAGACACTTAGACACTTACATACATACACTTACATACAGACTCTTACATACAGAAACTTAAATACAGACACTGAGATATTCACATACAGACACTTACATACAAACACTTAACATACAGACACTTACATACAGACACTTACATACAGACACTTACTTAGACATTTACTTACAGACACTGAGACACTTAAATACAAACACTTACATACAGACACTTACATACAGACACTTACATACAGACACTTACATACAGACACTTACATACAGACACTTACATAAAGACATTTACATACAGATACTGAGACACTTACATACAGACACTTACATACAGACACTTACATACACACACTTACATACAGACACTTACATGCAGACACTTACATACAGACACTTACATACAGGCACTTACATACAGACACTTACATAGACACTTACATGCAGACACTTACATACTGACATAAACAGACACTGAGACACTTACATACAGATACTTACATACAGACACTTACAGACACTTAAATACAGCCACCTACATACAGAGACTTACATACAGACACTTACATACAGACACTTACATACAGACATATACAGACACTTAAATACAGCCACCTACATACAGAGACTTACATACAGACACTTACATACAGACACTTACATACAGACACTTACATACAGACAATAAGACACGTACATACATACACTTACATACAGACACTTACATACAGATACTTACATACAGACACTTACATTCAGACACTGACATACAGACACTTACATACAGACACTAAGACACGTACATACAGACACTTACATACGGACACTTACACACAGACACTTACATACAGACACATACAGATGCTGAGACACTTACATACAGACACTTACATACAGACACTTACATACAGACACTTACATACAGATACTTACATACAGACACTTACATTCAGACACTTACATACAGACACTTACATACAGACACTTACTTACAGACACTGAGACACTTAAATACAGACACTTACAAACACACACTGACATACAGACACTGAGACTTACATAGAGACACTTACATACAGACACTTACATACAGACACTTAAATACAGATACTGAGACACTTACATACAGACACTTACATACAGACACTTACATACACACACTTACATACAGTCACTTACATACAGACACTTACATACATACAGACACTTACATACAGACACTTACATACAGGCACTTACATACAGACACTTACATAGTCACTTACATACAGACACTTACATACTGACACTTACAAACAGACACTTACATATAGACACTTACATACAGACCCTTACATACAGACACTTAGACACTTACATACAGACACTTACATACAGACTCTTACATAGAGACACTTACATACAGACACTTAGACACTTACATACATACACTTACATACAGACTCTTACATAAAGACACTTACATACAGACAATTACATACAGACACTTACATACAGACACTGAGACACTTACATAGACACTTACATACAGACGATTACATACACTTACATACAGACACTGAGACACTTACATACAGACACTTACATACAGACACTTACATACACTTACGTACAGACACTTACATACAGACACTGAGACACTTACATAGACACATACAGATGCTTACATACAGACACTTACATACAGACACTGAGACACTTACATACAGACACTTACATACAGACACTGTGACACTGACATACAGACACTTACATACAGACTCTTACATAAAGACACTTACATACAGACACTTAGACACTTACATACAGACACTTACATACAGACTCTTACATAAAGACACTTACACACAGACAATTACATACAGACACTTACATACAGACACTTACATACAGACACTGAGACACTTACATACAGACACTTACATACAGACACTTACATACAAACACTTACATACAGACACTGAGACACCTACATACAGACACTTACATACAGACACTTAAATACAGACACTGAGATATTCACATACAGACACTTACATACAAACACTTAACATACAGACACTTACATACAGACACTTACATACAGACACTTACTTAGACATTTACTTACAGACACTGAGACACTTAAATACAAACACTTACATACAGACACTTACATACAGACACTTACATACAGACACTTACATACAGACACTTACATAAAGACATTTACATACAGATACTGAGACACTTACATACAGACACTTACATACAGACACTTACATACACACACTTACATACAGACACTTACATACAGACACTTACATACAGACACTTACATACAGGCACTTACATACAGACACTTACATAGACACTTACATACAGACACTTACATACTGACACAAACAGACACTGAGACACTTACATACAGACACTTACATACAAACACTTACATACAGACACTTACATACAGACACTTACATACAGACACTTACATACAGAAACTTACATATTGACACAAACAGACACTGAGACACTTACATACAGACACTTACATACAAACACTTACATACAGGCACTTACATACAGACACTTACATACTGACACAAACAGACACTGAGACACTTACATACAGCCACTTACATACAGCCACTTACATACAGACAATTACATACAGACACTTACATACAGACACATACAGACGCTGAGACACTTACATACAGATACTTACATACAGACACTTACATACAGACACTTACATACAGACACTAAGACACGTACATACAGACACTTACATACAGACACTTACATACAGATACTTACATACAGACACTTACATTCAGACACTTACATACAGACACTTACATACAGACACTAAGACACGTACATACAGACACTTACATACAGACACTTACATACAGACACTTACATACAGACACATACAGATTCTGAGACACTTACATACAGACACTTACATACAGACACTTACATACAGACACTTACATACAGACACTAAGACACGTACATACAGACACTTACATACAGACACTTACATACAGATACTTACATACAGACACTTACATACAGACACTGAGACACTTACATACAGACACTTACATACAGACACTGTGACACTGACATACAGACACTTACATACAGACTCTTACATAAAGACACTTACATACAGACACTTAGACACTTACATACAGACACTTACATACAGACTCTTACATAAAGACACTTACACACAGACAATTACATACAGACACTTACATACAGACACTTACATACAGACACTGAGACACTTACATACAGACACTTACATACAGACACTTACATACAAACACTTACATACAGACACTGAGACACCTACATACAGACACTTACATACAGACACTTAAATACAGACACTGAGATATTCACATACAGACACTTACATACAAACACTTAACATACAGACACTTACATACAGACACTTACATACAGACACTTACTTAGACATTTACTTACAGACACTGAGACACTTAAATACAAACACTTACATACAGACACTTACATACAGACACTTACATACAGACACTTACATACAGACACTTACATAAAGACATTTACATACAGATACTGAGACACTTACATACAGACACTTACATACAGACACTTACATACACACACTTACATACAGACACTTACATACAGACACTTACATACAGACACTTACATACAGGCACTTACATACAGACACTTACATAGACACTTACATACAGACACTTACATACTGACACAAACAGACACTGAGACACTTACATACAGACACTTACATACAAACACTTACATACAGACACTTACATACAGACACTTACATACAGACACTTACATACAGAAACTTACATATTGACACAAACAGACACTGAGACACTTACATACAGACACTTACATACAAACACTTACATACAGGCACTTACATACAGACACTTACATACTGACACAAACAGACACTGAGACACTTACATACAGCCACTTACATACAGCCACTTACATACAGACAATTACATACAGACACTTACATACAGACACATACAGACGCTGAGACACTTACATACAGATACTTACATACAGACACTTACATACAGACACTTACATACAGACACTAAGACACGTACATACAGACACTTACATACAGACACTTACATACAGATACTTACATACAGACACTTACATTCAGACACTTACATACAGACACTTACATACAGACACTAAGACACGTACATACAGACACTTACTTACAGACACTTACATACAGACACTTACATACAGACACATACAGATTCTGAGACACTTACATACAGACACTTACATACAGACACTTACATACAGACACTTACATACAGACACTAAGACACGTACATACAGACACTTACATACAGACACTTACATACAGATACTTACATACAGACACTTACATTCAGACACTTACATACAGACACTTACATACAGACACTTACTTAGACACTTACTTACAGACACTGAGACACTTAAATACAGAAACTTACAAACACACACTGACATACAGACACTGAGACTTACATAGAGACACTTACATACAGACACTTACATACAGACACTTACATACAGATACTGAGACACTTACATACAGACACTTACATACAGACACTTACATACAGACACTTACATACAGGCACTTACATACAGACACTTACATAGACACTTACATACAGACACTTACATACTGACACTTACAAACAGACACTTACACATAGACACTTACATACAGACCCTTACATACAGACACTTACATACAGACACTTACATACAGACTCTTACATAGAGACACTTACATACAGACACTTAGACACTTACATACATACACTTACATACAGACTCTTACATACAGAAACTTAAATACAGACACTGAGATATTCACATACAGACACTTACATACAAACACTTAACATACAGACACTTACAAACAGACACTTACATACAGACACTTACTTAGACATTTACTTACAGACACTGAGACACTTAAATACAAACACTTACATACAGACACTTACATACAGACACTTACATACAGACACTTACATACAGACACTTACATACAGACACTTACATAAAGACATTTACATACAGATACTGAGACACTTACATACAGACACTTACATACAGACACTTACATACACACACTTACATACAGACACTTACATGCAGACACTTACATACAGACACTTACATACAGGCACTTACATACAGACACTTACATAGACACTTACATGCAGACACTTACATACTGACATAAACAGACACTGAGACACTTACATACAGATACTTACATACAGACACTTACAGACACTTAAATACAGCCACCTACATACAGAGACTTACATACAGACACTTACATACAGACACTTACATACAGACACATACAGACACTTAAATACAGCCACCTACATACAGAGACTTACATACAGACACTTACATACAGACACTGAGACACTTACATACAGACACTTACATACAGACACTTACATACACACACTTACATACAGACACTGAGACACTTACATACAGACACTTACATACAGTCACTTACATGCAGACACTTACATAAAGACATTTACATACAGATACTGAGACACTTACATACAGGCACTTACATACAGACACTTACATAGACACTTACATACAGGCACTTACATACAAACACTTACATAGACACTTACATACAGACACATACAGACACTTACATACAGACACTTACATACGGACACTTACATACAGCCACTTACATACAGCCACTTACATACAGACAATTACATACAGACACTTACATACAGACACATACAGACGCTGAGACACTTACATACAGACACTTACATACAGACACTTACATACAGACACTTACATACAGACAATAAGACACGTACATACATACACTTACATACAGACACTTACATACAGATACTTACATACAGACACTTACATTCAGACACTGACATACAGACACTTACATACAGACACTAAGACACGTACATACAGACACTTACATACGGACACTTACATACAGACACTTACATACAGACACATACAGATGCTGAGACACTTACATACAGACACTTACATACAGACACTTACATACAGACACTTACATACAGATACTTACATACAGACACTTACATTCAGACACTTACATACAGACACTTACATACAGACACTTACTTAGACACTTACTTACAGACACTGAGACACTTAAATACAGACACTTACAAACACACACTGACATACAGACACTGAGACTTACATAGAGACACTTATATACAGACACTTACATACAGACACTTAAATACAGATACTGAGACACTTACATACAGACACTTACATACAGACACTTACATACACACACTTACATACAGTCACTTACATACAGACACTTACATACAGACACTTACATACAGACACTTACATACAGGCACTTACATACAGACACTTATATAGTCACTTACATACAGACACTTACATACTGACACTTACAAACAGACACTTACATATAGACACTTACATACAGACCCTTACATACAGACACTTAGACACTTACATACAGACACTTACATACAGACTCTTACATAGAGACACTTACATACAGACACTTAGACACTTACATACATACACTTACATACAGACTCTTACATAAAGACACTTACATACAGACAATTACATACAGACACTTACATACAGACACTGAGACACTTACATACAGACACTTACATACAGACACTTACATACAGACACTGAGACACTTACATAGACACTTACATACAGACGATTACATACACTTACATACAGACACTGAGACACTTACATACAGACACTTACATACAGACACTTACATACACTTACATACAGACACTTACATACAGACACTGAGACACTTACATAGACACATACAGATGCTTACATACAGACACTTACATACAGACACTGAGACACTTACATACAGACACTTACATACAGACACTGTGACACTGACATACAGACACTTACATACAGACTCTTACATAAAGACACTTACATACAGACACTTAGACACTTACATACAGACACTTACATACAGACTCTTACATAAAGACACTTACACACAGACAATTACATACAGACACTTACATACAGACACTTACATACAGACACTGAGACACTTACATACAGACACTTACATACAGACACTTACATACAGACACTTACATACAGACACTGAGACACCTACATACAGACACTTACATACAGACACTTAAATACAGACACTGAGATATTCACATACAGACACTTACATACAAACACTTAACATACAGACACTTACATACAGACACTTACATACAGACACTTACTTAGACATTTACTTACAGACACTGAGACACTTAAATACAAACACTTACATACAGACACTTACATACAGACACTTACATACAGACACTTACATACAGACACTTACATAAAGACATTTACATACAGATACTGAGACACTTACATACAGACACTTACATACAGACACTTACATACACACACTTACATACAGACACTTACATACAGACACTTACATACAACAACAACAACCGCCATTCGCCACTAAGTGGCGGTGACGTCACCACGACGCTTGTGCCAGGCTATGTGCACCCTGAGGCCACGTGAAGTGTCGAACGCCCGCTGGCAGGAGGTCACGGGGCAGACCCAGGTGCCACGGGTCGACTGACTGAGATGACTGGCTGATGCACCACCTGTGCCCCCTACTGTGCCAACCTGCTGTGCTTTAGCCACCCGGCGCTCCGCTCGCTGTTGTGAGCGTCGCTCCTCCGCCCTCCGTTGTTGTTGGAGGGCGACTGCCTCCAACTGCCCAGTAGCATCCTTCACGAGCCTCCTCCACAGAGGCCGATCTTGACACCGCTGGTACCAGTCATCGGCAAGTCCACTCAGCTCCACGTCCTCCTGTACCACATCACTCCATCTCTTCTCTAGCCCGTGCCGCGCCCGCTTAGCCCCCTCAATCCGGCCAAACAAAAGCTGTTTCGGCATGCGGTGGCTGGGCATGCGGGCTACATGACCCAGCCATCGCAGCCTTGCCTGCCGGAGGAGCTCACCGATGGGACCCTGCCCAGATCTTTCAAGGATTTGTGAGCTCCTCACACAATCCAGTCTGGTTAAACCCAGGATGGATCGTAGGCAGGCCAGCCTAAATGTTTCTAACCGGCGAAGATGTTCCATTAGGGGGGTCCACGTTTCGCAAGCGTAGAGAAGGGAGGGAATGACCGTGGCCGAGAAGACCTGAAGTTTAGTGCGGAGCGACAGACCAGGTAGCTTCCACACAGCGTTACGCAACCGATGAAAAGATATTGCCGCTCGACTGATTCGGAGTGAGACCTCTGCTGTTAAACTGGAGCCAGTCATAAGCACACTGCCCAGGTATGGGAAACTCTCCACTCTCTCCACAACTGCCCCATCACCGATTGGGAGTTGTGGGGGTGGAGTGTCCGATGGTACAAAATACCCAGGCAGGTGCTTAGTTTTGGTGGGGCTGATGGTAAGGCCCCACCTCTTAGTGGCACGCTCCAGTCTCAGCAGCAGCGTCTCCAACTCCTCCTCTGACTGAGCAGCTATTACCAAGTCATCAGCATACATAACGTGGTTGAGCAATAGGGAGCCATCCCTTGACCGCACCCGGGCATCGATTAGCCTCCCATTATATCTGTACCATATGGAGATTCCCCCGGTACAGCTATTGAAGGCTTCACGAACTACGTGGTCAAAATAGATGTTAAATAATGTGGGAGCCAGAGGACATCCCTGTCGCACCCCAAGGTGTACAGGGAATGGCTCTGACTCCCGGCCACGTAGTTTTACCCGGGCCCGCTCACCATCATGAAGGTCCTTAATGATCGTGAGCAGAGGGTCAGGTACTCCAAAAGCACGAAGAACGACCCAGAGCCCAGGCCTACTGATGGTATCATAGGCCTTGACCAGGTCAATAAAGCAGAGATGTAGGTCTTGTTGGAATTCCCTACACCTCTGCTGTAGCAGACGGACAGAAAATATGGCATCTGTGCAGGACCGCCCTTTCCTGAAACCACATTGGGGCTCCGCAAGCCTCTCCTCAGCGTGCCTGGCAAGGCGATGCTGAATAATCCTTGCCAGGACCTTTCCCGGCACACTGAGGAGTGAGATGCCCCTGTAGTTGTTACAGTCTGTGCGGTCCCCCTTCTTAAAAAGGGGGACCACCAGGGCATCCTTCCAATCCTGCGGAACCCGTCCAGTGGTCCAGACTGTTGTTATGATGTCATATAGGGCAGTCTGTGCACAAACGCCACCCTCCCTCAGCATTTCGCTTGGGAGATCATCTCTGCCCGCTGCCTTTCCTGGTCTCAGACTCCGTATCGCCTTCAATACTTCCTCAGCAGATGGCACCTCAGCCAGCCACTCACAGGGGGTGACTTCATCCAATATTTGAGGCACCGCAGCCTCAGCAGGGTCATCCTCACTTTGTGCCACGATGTTTTCCTGGCTGAGGGATTTTCCCTCCCCCAGGACCTCACAGAAATGCTCAGCAAATCTGCGAACCTGTTCCTGGGGGTCGGAAATTGGATCACCGTTTTTTCCCCTAATGATGGTAATAGGTGTGGCGCTGCAGGTTACTTTTTTGATGGAGTTAAATAGAGATTTGTGATCACGGGCCACTGAGGCAGACTCCATCTCCTCAGCAACCCGCGACCACCACCCATCCTTGCAGCGCCTCACGGCTCTCCGAACCTCCGAGCGAAGGCTGCGGTAAGCCTCCTCATTCTCTGACGTGGGATTCTGTAGCCGATGACAGTGGGCCTGTCGCTTTTTCTCAACCATCGTGAACAACTCCTCTGTCATCCAGGGTGTCTGGGGAGGTCTGGACCGCGTACCCAAAGCAGCCATTGCAGCTGCATGAGTCACAGTCCTAAACCTCGCCCATTTACCCTCGACATCAGGAGGAGTCGGGGACGATACCAATCCCAGCTGCAAGCGATGATGAAATTCTCGCTTGCAACTTTCATCAGATAACTGAGACCAGGCCACTTTAGGTTGGAATGGGGTCCTGGGTGTACACCCACCACCGGAGTGGAAGAATGGCCGGCGCATCTTACAGATGACTAGTCGATGGTCAGAGGGCAGATCAGCTCCACGGTAGGTCCTGGTGTCAAGGACATGGGCTCGCATTCGCTGGTCCGTCACTATGTAGTCCAGCAGATGTTCTTGCTTGGACCCGGCATGCATCCATGATGTTGTGTGGATGCGCCGATGCCGGAACAGCGTGTTGGTAATTACAAGCCCATGGGCTGCACAAAAATCTAGCAGCCTCCTACCGTTGTTATTGAGCTGATCTGGCCCATGCCCTCCAATCACTCCAGACCAGGTGCCAGTATCATGACCAACTCGGGCATTGAAGTCACCCAACATGATGACTCTATCCCGAGGGGCCACTTTAGCCAGCACCTGTGACAGGAGGTCATAGAAGGCATCTGACTCATCGGCTTTGCCTGCATCCCTCCACGGATGTTCATCTTCGGTGGGGGCATAAGTAACCACGACCACCATTCCTCGCCTCCGGTTGATGGGAAGGCGAGCCCAAAGTAGCCTGGGGCTTACAGCTTCCCACACCTCACCGCCACGCTCCCACGCCCCCTTCATTCTTTTGTTCAAAAGAAGACCCACACCCTGTTGTTTGGCGGTCTGCTGCCCCGAGTAGAGGACTGTCCACCCCTCATGGTGGCAGGAGCCAGAGCCGGTCCACCGGACCTCCTGAATGCCGCATAGATCCAGGCGGTACCGGTCCAGCTCCCGACAGAGGAGTGGCAGCCTCTCCTCTGCAGTGAGCGTTCGAACATTCCACGTGGCCAACCGTAGTGGCTTTTCGTTGTTTCTGGAGTAGCCCCGAGGGTAGGTATTCAATCTCCTGGCTCCGCCAATTGGGGTTTGGCCAGGAGACGTCATAGACGCCTGGCCCCCCGGGGCCTCCGGCACAAGCTTAGTTGTTACATATTTCAGTTTAATTCGTAGTTTCGTGGTAATTAATTGAAGGTGGAGGGGTTACCAGCCCCTCGCACCCGTCCAGAGCCCCCGTTTAGCCCCTGTGGTGGACACATATGCCATGAGGGGAGGAGCCAATCAAAATTGGATCTCCCCCCACAGCGCTGTCCACGACAGAGTTGCCCGTCCGGCACCGCGAGGAGGTAGGCACTTACATACAGACACTTACATAGACACTTACATACAGACACTTACATACTGACACAAACAGACACTGAGACACTTACATACAGACACTTACATACAAACACTTACATACAGACACTTACATACAGACACTTACATACAGACACTTACATACAGAAACTTACATATTGACACAAACAGACACTGAGACACTTACATACAGACACTTACATACAAACACTTACATACAGGCACTTACATACAGACACTTACATACTGACACAAACAGACACTGAGACACTTACATACAGCCACTTACATACAGCCACTTACATACAGACAATTACATACAGACACTTACATACAGACACATACAGACGCTGAGACACTTACATACAGATACTTATATACAGACACTTACATACAGACACTTACATACAGACACTAAGACACGTACATACAGACACTTACATACAGACACGTACATACAGATACTTACATACAGACACTTACATTCAGACACTTACATACAGACACTTACATACAGACACTAAGACACGTACATACAGACACTTACATACAGACACTTACATACAGACACTTACATACAGACACATACAGATTCTGAGACACTTACATACAGACACTTACATACAGACACTTACATACAGACACTTACATACAGACACTAAGACACGTACATACAGACACTTACATACAGACACTTACATACAGATACTTACATACAGACACTTACATTCAGACACTTACATACAGACACTTACATACAGACACTTACTTAGACACTTACTTACAGACACTGAGACACTTAAATACAGAAACTTACAAACACACACTGACATACAGACACTGAGACTTACATAGAGACACTTACATACAGACACTTACATACAGACACTTACATACAGATACTGAGACACTTACATACAGACACTTACATACAGACACTTACATACAGACACTTACATACAGACACTTACATACAGGCACTTACATACAGACACTTACATAGACACTTACATACAGACACTTACATACTGACACTTACAAACAGACACTTACACATAGACACTTACATACAGACCCTTACATACAGACACTTACATACAGACACTTACATACAGACTCTTACATAGAGACACTTACATACAGACACTTAGACACTTACATACATACACTTACATACAGACTCTTACATAAAGACACTTACATACAGACAATTACATACAGACACTTACATACAGACACTGAGACACTTACATACAGACACTTACATACAGACACTTACATACAGACACTGAGACACTTACATAGACACTTACATACAGACGCTTACATACACTTACATACAGACACTGAGACACTTACATACAGACACTTACATACAGACACTTACATACACTTACATACAGACACTGAGACACTTACATACAGACACTTACATACAGACACTTACATACAGACACTGAGACACTTACATAGACACATACAGATGCTTACATACAGACACTTACATACAGACACTGAGACACTTACATACGGACACTTACGTACAGACACTGTGACACTGACATACAGACACTTACATACAGACTCTTACATAAAGACACTTACATACAGACACTTAGACACTTACATACAGACACTTACATACAGACTCTTACATAAAGACACTTACACACAGACAATTACATACAGACACTTACATACAGACACTTACATACAGACACTGAGACACTTACATACAGACACTTACATACAGAAACTTACATACAGACACTTACATACAGACACTGAGACACTTGCATACAGACACTTACATACTGACACTTACATACAGACACTTACATACAGACACTTACATACAGACACTTACATACAGACACTGAGACACTTACATACAGACACTTACATACAGACACTTACATACAGACACTGAGATATTCACATACAGACACTTACATACAAACACTTAACATACAGACACTTACATACAGACACTTACATACAGACACTTACTTAGACATTTACTTACAGACACTGAGACACTTAAATACAAACACTTACATACAGAAACTTACATACAGACACTTACAAACACACACTGACATACAGACACTGAGACTTACATACAGACACTTACATACAGACACTTACATACAGACACTTACATAAAGACATTTACATACAGATACTGAGACACTTACATACAGACACTTACATACAGACACTTACATACACACACTTACATACAGACACTTACATACAGACACTTACATACAGAAACTTACATACAGGCACTTACATACAGACACTTACATAGAGACTTACATACAGACACTTACATACTGACACAAACAGACACTGAGACACTTACATACAGACACTTACATACAAACACTTACATACAGACACTTACATACAGACATTTGCATACAGACACTTACATACAGACCCTTACATACACACACTTAGACACTTACATAAAGACACTTACATACAGACTCTTACATAAAGACACTTACATACAGACACTTAGACACTTACATACAGACACTTACATACAGACACTTACATACTGACACTGAGACACTTACATAGACACTTACATACAGACACTTACATACAGACACTTACATACTGACATAAACAGACACTGAGACACTTACATACAGACACTTACATACAGACATTTACATACAGATACTGAGACACTTACATACATCACTTACATACAGATACTTACATACAGACACTTATATACGGACACTTACATACAGACACTTACATACAGACACTTACATACAGACACTTACATACAAACACTGAGACACTTACATAGACACTTACATACAGACGCTTACATACACTCACATACAGACACTGAGACACTTACATACAGACACTTACATACAGACACTTACATACACTTACATACAGACACTGAGACACTTACATACAGACACTTACATACGGACACTGTGACACTGACATACAGACACTTACATACAGGCACTTATATACAGACACTTACATACAGACACTTACAAACAGGCACTTACATACAGACACTTACATACAGACACTTACAAACATACACTTACATACAGAAACTTACATACAGACACTTACATACAGATACTTACATACAGACACTTACAGACACTTACATACAGCCACTTACATACAGACACTTACATACAGACACTTACATACAGACACTTACATACAGACACATACAGACACTTACATACAGACACTTACATACAGACACTTACATACAAACACTGAGACACTTACATAGACACTTACATACAGACGCTTACATACACTTACATACAGACACTGAGACACTTACATACAGACACTTACATACAGACACTTACATACACTTACATACAGACACTGAGACACTTACATACAGACACTTACATACAGACACTTACAAACACACACTGACATACAGACACTGAGACTTACATACAGACACTTACATACAGACACTTACATAAAGACATTTACAAACAGATACTGAGACACTTACATACAGACACTTACATACAGACACTTACATACACACACTTACATACAGACACTTACATACAGACACTTACATACAGACACTTACATACAGGCACTTACATACAGACACTTACATAGAGACTTACATACAGACACTTACATACTGACACAAACAGACACTGAGACACTTACATACAGACACTTACATACAAACACTTACATACAGACACTTACATACAGACATTTACATACAGACACTTACATACAGACCCTTACATACACACACTTAGACACTTACATAAAGACACTTACATACAGACTCTTACATAAAGACACTTACATACAGACACTTAGACACTTACATACAGACACTTACATACAGACACTTACATACAGACACTGAGACACTTACATAGACACGTACATACAGACACTTACAAACAGATACTGAGACACTTACATACAGACACTTACATACAGACACTTACATACACACACTTACATACAGACACTTACATGCAGACACTTACATACAGACACTGAGACACTTACATAGACACGTACATACAGACACTTACAAACAGACACTTACATACTGACATAAACAGACACTGAGACACTTACATACAGACACTTACATACAGACATTTACATACAGATACTGAGACACTTACATACAGACACTTACATACAGACACTTACATACACACACTTACATACAGAGACTTACATGCAGACACTTACATACAGACACTTACATACAGGCACTTACATACAGACACTTACATAGACACTTACATGCAGACACTTACATACTGACATAAACAGACACTGAGACACTTACATACAGATACTTACATACAGACACTTACAGACACTTAAATACAGCCACCTACATACAGAGACTTACATACAGACACTTACATACAGACACTTACATACAGACACATACAGACACTTAAATACAGCCACCTACATACAGAGACTTACATACAGACACTTACATACAGACACTGAGACACTTACATACAGACACTTACATACAGACACTTACATACACACACTTACATACAGACACTTACATACAGACACTTACATACAGACACTTACATACAGACACTTACATGCAGACACTTACATAAAGACATTTACATACAGATACTGAGACACTTACATACAGGCACTTACATACAGACACTTACATAGACACTTACATACAGGCACTTACATACAAACACTTACATAGACACTTACATACAGACACATACAGACACTTACATACAGACACTTACATAGGACACTTACATACAGCCACTTACATACAGCCACTTACATACAGACAATTACATACAGACACTTACATACAGACACATACAGACGCTGAGACACTTACATACAGACACTTACATACAGACACTTACATACAGACACTTACATACAGACAATAAGACACGTACATACATACACTTACATACAGACACTTACATACAGATACTTACATACAGACACTTACATTCAGACACTGACATACAGACACTTACATACAGACACTAAGACACGTACATACAGACACTTACATACGGACACTTACATACAGACACTTACATACAGACACATACAGATGCTGAGACACTTACATATAGACACTTACATACAGACACTTACATACAGACACTTACATACAGATACTTACATACAGACACTTACATTCAGACACTTACATACAGACACTTACATACAGACACTTACTTAGACACTTACTTACAGACACTGAGACACTTAAATACAGACACTTACAAACACACACTGACATACAGACACTGAGACTTACATAGAGACACTTATATACAGACACTTACATACAGACACTTAAATACAGATACTGAGACACTTACATACAGACACTTACATACAGACACTTACATACACACACTTACATACAGTCACTTACATACAGACACTTACATACAGACACTTACATACAGACACTTACATACAGGCACTTACATACAGACACTTATATAGTCACTTACATACAGACACTTACATACTGACACTTACAAACAGACACTTACATATAGACACTTACATACAGACCCTTACATACAGACACTTAGACACTTACATACAGACAATTACATACAGACTCTTACATAGAGACACTTACATACAGACACTTAGACACTTACATACATACACTTACATACAGACTCTTACATAAAGACACTTACATACAGACAATTACATACAGACACTTACATACAGACACTGAGACACTTACATACAGACACTTACATACAGACACTTACATACAGACACTGAGACACTTACATAGACACTTACATACAGACGATTACATACACTTACATACAGACACTGAGACACTTACATACAGACACTTACATACAGACACTTACATACACTTACATACAGACACTTACATACAGACACTGAGACACTTACATAGACACATACAGATGCTTACATACAGACACTTACATACAGACACTGAGACACTTACATACAGACACTTACATACAGACACTGTGACACTGACATACAGACACTTACATACAGACTCTTACATAAAGACACTTACATACAGACACTTAGACACTTACATACAGACACTTACATACAGACTCTTACATAAAGACACTTACACACAGACAATTACATACAGACACTTACATACAGACACTTACATACAGACACTGAGACACTTACATACAGACACTTACATACAGACACTTACATACAGACACTTACATACAGACACTGAGACACCTACATACAGACACTTACATACAGACACTTAAATACAGACACTGAGATATTCACATACAGACACTTACATACAAACACTTAACATACAGACACTTACATACAGACACTTACATACAGACACTTACTTAGACATTTACTTACAGACACTGAGACACTTAAATACAAACACTTACATACAGACACTTACATACAGACACTTACATACAGACACTTACATAAAGACATTTACATACAGATACTGAGACACTTACATACAGACACTTACATACAGACACTTACATACACACACTTACATACAGACACTTACATACAGACACTTACATACAGACACTTACATACAACAACAACAACAACCGCCATTCGCCACTAAGTGGCGGTGACGTCACCACGACGCTTGTGCCAGGCTATGTGCACCCTGAGGCCACGTGAAGTGTCGAACGCCCGCTGGCAGGAGGTCACGGGGCAGACCCAGGTGCCACGGGTCGACTGACTGAGATGACTGGCTGATGCACCACCTGTGCCCCCTACTGTGCCAACCTGCTGTGCTTTAGCCACCCGGCGCTCCGCTCGCTGTTGTGAGCGTCGCTCCTCCGCCCTCCGTTGTTGTTGGAGGGCGACTGCCTCCAACTGCCCAGTAGCATCCTTCACGAGCCTCCTCCACAGAGGCCGATCTTGACACCGCTGGTACCAGTCATCGGCAAGTCCACTCAGCTCCACGTCCTCCTGTACCACATCACTCCATCTCTTCTCTAGCCCGTGCCGCGCCCGCTTAGCCCCCTCAATCCGGCCAAACAAAAGCTGTTTCGGCATGCGGTGGCTGGGCATGCGGGCTACATGACCCAGCCATCGCAGCCTTGCCTGCCGGAGGAGCTCACCGATGGGACCCTGCCCAGATCTTTCAAGGATTTGTGAGCTCCTCACACAATCCAGTCTGGTTAAACCCAGGATGGATCGTAGGCAGGCCAGCCTAAATGTTTCTAACCGGCGAAGATGTTCCATTAGGGGGGTCCACGTTTCGCAAGCGTAGAGAAGGGAGGGAATGACCGTGGCCGAGAAGACCTGAAGTTTAGTGCGGAGCGACAGACCAGGTAGCTTCCACACAGCGTTACGCAACCGATGAAAAGATATTGCCGCTCGACTGATTCGGAGTGAGACCTCTGCTGTTAAACTGGAGCCAGTCATAAGCACACTGCCCAGGTATGGGAAACTCTCCACTCTCTCCACAACTGCCCCATCACCGATTGGGAGTTGTGGGGGTGGAGTGTCCGATGGTACAAAATACCCAGGCAGGTGCTTAGTTTTGGTGGGGCTGATGGTAAGGCCCCACCTCTTAGTGGCACGCTCCAGTCTCAGCAGCAGCGTCTCCAACTCCTCCTCTGACTGAGCAGCTATTACCAAGTCATCAGCATACATAACGTGGTTGAGCAATAGGGAGCCATCCCTTGACCGCACCCGGGCATCGATTAGCCTCCCATTATATCTGTACCATATGGAGATTCCCCCGGTACAGCTATTGAAGGCTTCACGAACTACGTGGTCAAAATAGATGTTAAATAATGTGGGAGCCAGAGGACATCCCTGTCGCACCCCAAGGTGTACAGGGAATGGCTCTGACTCCCGGCCACGTAGTTTTACCCGGGCCCGCTCACCATCATGAAGGTCCTTAATGATCGTGAGCAGAGGGTCAGGTACTCCAAAAGCACGAAGAACGACCCAGAGCCCAGGCCTACTGATGGTATCATAGGCCTTGACCAGGTCAATAAAGCAGAGATGTAGGTCTTGTTGGAATTCCCTACACCTCTGCTGTAGCAGACGGACAGAAAATATGGCATCTGTGCAGGACCGCCCTTTCCTGAAACCACATTGGGGCTCCGCAAGCCTCTCCTCAGCGTGCCTGGCAAGGCGATGCTGAATAATCCTTGCCAGGACCTTTCCCGGCACACTGAGGAGTGAGATGCCCCTGTAGTTGTTACAGTCTGTGCGGTCCCCCTTCTTAAAAAGGGGGACCACCAGGGCATCCTTCCAATCCTGCGGAACCCGTCCAGTGGTCCAGACTGTTGTTATGATGTCATATAGGGCAGTCTGTGCACAAACGCCACCCTCCCTCAGCATTTCGCTTGGGAGATCATCTCTGCCCGCTGCCTTTCCTGGTCTCAGACTCCGTATCGCCTTCAATACTTCCTCAGCAGATGGCACCTCAGCCAGCCACTCACAGGGGGTGACTTCATCCAATATTTGAGGCACCGCAGCCTCAGCAGGGTCATCCTCACTTTGTGCCACGATGTTTTCCTGGCTGAGGGATTTTCCCTCCCCCAGGACCTCACAGAAATGCTCAGCAAATCTGCGAACCTGTTCCTGGGGGTCGGAAATTGGATCACCGTTTTTTCCCCTAATGATGGTAATAGGTGTGGCGCTGCAGGTTACTTTTTTGATGGAGTTAAATAGAGATTTGTGATCACGGGCCACTGAGGCAGACTCCATCTCCTCAGCAACCCGCGACCACCACCCATCCTTGCAGCGCCTCACGGCTCTCCGAACCTCCGAGCGAAGGCTGCGGTAAGCCTCCTCATTCTCTGACGTGGGATTCTGTAGCCGATGACAGTGGGCCTGTCGCTTTTTCTCAACCATCGTGAACAACTCCTCTGTCATCCAGGGTGTCTGGGGAGGTCTGGACCGCGTACCCAAAGCAGCCATTGCAGCTGCATGAGTCACAGTCCTAAACCTCGCCCATTTACCCTCGACATCAGGAGGAGTCGGGGACGATACCAATCCCAGCTGCAAGCGATGATGAAATTCTCGCTTGCAACTTTCATCAGATAACTGAGACCAGGCCACTTTAGGTTGGAATGGGGTCCTGGGTGTACACCCACCACCGGAGTGGAAGAATGGCCGGCGCATCTTACAGATGACTAGTCGATGGTCAGAGGGCAGATCAGCTCCACGGTAGGTCCTGGTGTCAAGGACATGGGCTCGCATTCGCTGGTCCGTCACTATGTAGTCCAGCAGATGTTCTTGCTTGGACCCGGCATGCATCCATGATGTTGTGTGGATGCGCCGATGCCGGAACAGCGTGTTGGTAATTACAAGCCCATGGGCTGCACAAAAATCTAGCAGCCTCCTACCGTTGTTATTGAGCTGATCTGGCCCATGCCCTCCAATCACTCCAGACCAGGTGCCAGTATCATGACCAACTCGGGCATTGAAGTCACCCAACATGATGACTCTATCCCGAGGGGCCACTTTAGCCAGCACCTGTGACAGGAGGTCATAGAAGGCATCTGACTCATCGGCTTTGCCTGCATCCCTCCACGGATGTTCATCTTCGGTGGGGGCATAAGTAACCACGACCACCATTCCTCGCCTCCGGTTGATGGGAAGGCGAGCCCAAAGTAGCCTGGGGCTTACAGCTTCCCACACCTCACCGCCACGCTCCCACGCCCCCTTCATTCTTTTGTTCAAAAGAAGACCCACACCCTGTTGTTTGGCGGTCTGCTGCCCCGAGTAGAGGACTGTCCACCCCTCATGGTGGCAGGAGCCAGAGCCGGTCCACCGGACCTCCTGAATGCCGCATAGATCCAGGCGGTACCGGTCCAGCTCCCGACAGAGGAGTGGCAGCCTCTCCTCTGCAGTGAGCGTTCGAACATTCCACGTGGCCAACCGTAGTGGCTTTTCGTTGTTTCTGGAGTAGCCCCGAGGGTAGGTATTCAATCTCCTGGCTCCGCCAATTGGGGTTTGGCCAGGAGACGTCATAGACGCCTGGCCCCCCGGGGCCTCCGGCACAAGCTTAGTTGTTACATATTTCAGTTTAATTCGTAGTTTCGTGGTAATTAATTGAAGGTGGAGGGGTTACCAGCCCCTCGCACCCGTCCAGAGCCCCCGTTTAGCCCCTGTGGTGGACACATATGCCATGAGGGGAGGAGCCAATCAAAATTGGATCTCCCCCCACAGCGCTGTCCACGACAGAGTTGCCCGTCCGGCACCGCGAGGAGGTAGGCACTTACATACAGACACTTACATAGACACTTACATACAGACACTTACATACTGACACAAACAGACACTGAGACACTTACATACAGACACTTACATACAAACACTTACATACAGACACTTACATACAGACACTTACATACAGACACTTACATACAGAAACTTACATATTGACACAAACAGACACTGAGACACTTACATACAGACACTTACATACAAACACTTACATACAGGCACTTACATACAGACACTTACATACTGACACAAACAGACACTGAGACACTTACATACAGCCACTTACATACAGCCACTTACATACAGACAATTACATACAGACACTTACATACAGACACATACAGACGCTGAGACACTTACATACAGATACTTATATACAGACACTTACATACAGACACTTACATACAGACACTAAGACACGTACATACAGACACTTACATACAGACACGTACATACAGATACTTACATACAGACACTTACATTCAGACACTTACATACAGACACTTACATACAGACACTAAGACACGTACATACAGACACTTACATACAGACACTTACATACAGACACTTACATACAGACACATACAGATTCTGAGACACTTACATACAGACACTTACATACAGACACTTACATACAGACACTTACATACAGACACTAAGACACGTACATACAGACACTTACATACAGACACTTACATACAGATACTTACATACAGACACTTACATTCAGACACTTACATACAGACACTTACATACAGACACTTACTTAGACACTTACTTACAGACACTGAGACACTTAAATACAGAAACTTACAAACACACACTGACATACAGACACTGAGACTTACATAGAGACACTTACATACAGACACTTACATACAGACACTTACATACAGATACTGAGACACTTACATACAGACACTTACATACAGACACTTACATACAGACACTTACATACAGACACTTACATACAGGCACTTACATACAGACACTTACATAGACACTTACATACAGACACTTACATACTGACACTTACAAACAGACACTTACACATAGACACTTACATACAGACCCTTACATACAGACACTTACATACAGACACTTACATACAGACTCTTACATAGAGACACTTACATACAGACACTTAGACACTTACATACATACACTTACATACAGACTCTTACATAAAGACACTTACATACAGACAATTACATACAGACACTTACATACAGACACTGAGACACTTACATACAGACACTTACATACAGACACTTACATACAGACACTGAGACACTTACATAGACACTTACATACAGACGCTTACATACACTTACATACAGACACTGAGACACTTACATACAGACACTTACATACAGACACTTACATACACTTACATACAGACACTGAGACACTTACATACAGACACTTACATACAGACACTTACATACAGACACTGAGACACTTACATAGACACATACAGATGCTTACATACAGACACTTACATACAGACACTGAGACACTTACATACGGACACTTACGTACAGACACTGTGACACTGACATACAGACACTTACATACAGACTCTTACATAAAGACACTTACATACAGACACTTAGACACTTACATACAGACACTTACATACAGACTCTTACATAAAGACACTTACACACAGACAATTACATACAGACACTTACATACAGACACTTACATACAGACACTGAGACACTTACATACAGACACTTACATACAGAAACTTACATACAGACACTTACATACAGACACTGAGACACTTGCATACAGACACTTACATACTGACACTTACATACAGACACTTACATACAGACACTTACATACAGACACTTACATACAGACACTGAGACACTTACATACAGACACTTACATACAGACACTTACATACAGACACTGAGATATTCACATACAGACACTTACATACAAACACTTAACATACAGACACTTACATACAGACACTTACATACAGACACTTACTTAGACATTTACTTACAGACACTGAGACACTTAAATACAAACACTTACATACAGAAACTTACATACAGACACTTACAAACACACACTGACATACAGACACTGAGACTTACATACAGACACTTACATACAGACACTTACATACAGACACTTACATAAAGACATTTACATACAGATACTGAGACACTTACATACAGACACTTACATACAGACACTTACATACACACACTTACATACAGACACTTACATACAGACACTTACATACAGAAACTTACATACAGGCACTTACATACAGACACTTACATAGAGACTTACATACAGACACTTACATACTGACACAAACAGACACTGAGACACTTACATACAGACACTTACATACAAACACTTACATACAGACACTTACATACAGACATTTGCATACAGACACTTACATACAGACCCTTACATACACACACTTAGACACTTACATAAAGACACTTACATACAGACTCTTACATAAAGACACTTACATACAGACACTTAGACACTTACATACAGACACTTACATACAGACACTTACATACTGACACTGAGACACTTACATAGACACTTACATACAGACACTTACATACAGACACTTACATACTGACATAAACAGACACTGAGACACTTACATACAGACACTTACATACAGACATTTACATACAGATACTGAGACACTTACATACATCACTTACATACAGATACTTACATACAGACACTTATATACGGACACTTACATACAGACACTTACATACAGACACTTACATACAGACACTTACATACAAACACTGAGACACTTACATAGACACTTACATACAGACGCTTACATACACTTACATACAGACACTGAGACACTTACATACAGACACTTACATACAGACACTTACATACACTTACATACAGACACTGAGACACTTACATACAGACACTTACATACGGACACTGTGACACTGACATACAGACACTTACATACAGGCACTTATATACAGACACTTACATACAGACACTTACAAACAGGCACTTACATACAGACACTTACATACAGACACTTACAAACATACACTTACATACAGAAACTTACATACAGACACTTACATACAGATACTTACATACAGACACTTACAGACACTTACATACAGCCACTTACATAGACACTTACATACAGACACTTACATACAGACACTTACATACAGACACATACAGACACTTACATACAGACACTTACATACAGACACTTACATACAAACACTGAGACACTTACATAGACACTTACATACAGACGCTTACATACACTTACATACAGACACTGAGACACTTACATACAGACACTTACATACAGACACTTACATACACTTACATACAGACACTGAGACACTTACATACAGACACTTACATACAGACACTTACAAACACACACTGACATACAGACACTGAGACTTACATACAGACACTTACATACAGACACTTACATAAAGACATTTACATACAGATACTGAGACACTTACATACAGACACTTACATACAGACACTTACATACACACACTTACATACAGACACTTACATACAGACACTTACATACAGACACTTACATACAGGCACTTACATACAGACACTTACATAGAGACTTACATACAGACACTTACATACTGACACAAACAGACACTGAGACACTTACATACAGACACTTACATACAAACACTTACATACAGACACTTACATACAGACATTTACATACAGACACTTACATACAGACCCTTACATACACACACTTAGACACTTACATAAAGACACTTACATACAGACTCTTACATAAAGACACTTACATACAGACACTTAGACACTTACATACAGACACTTACATACAGACACTTACATACAGACACTGAGACACTTACATAGACACGTACATACAGACACTTACATACAGACACTTACATACTGACATAAACAGACACTGAGACACTTACATACAGACACTTACATACAGACATTTACATACAGATACTGAGACACTTACATACATCACTTACATACAGATACTTACATACAGACACTTATATACGGACACTTACATACAGACACTTACATACAGACACTTGCATACAGACACTTACATACAAACACTGAGACACTTACATAGACACTTACATACAGACACTTAGACACTTACATACAGACACTTACATACAGACTCTTACATAAAGACACTTACACACAGACAATTACATACAGACACTTACATACAGACACTTACATACAGACACTGAGACACTTACATACAGACACTTACATACAGAAACTTACATACAGACACTTACATACAGACACTGAGACACTTGCATACAGACACTTACATACTGACACTTACATACAGACACTTACATACAGACACTTACATACAGACACTTACATACAGACACTGAGACACTTACATACAGACACTTACATACAGACACTTACATACAGACACTGAGATATTCACATACAGACACTTACATACAAACACTTAACATACAGACACTTACATACAGACACTTACATACAGACACTTACTTAGACATTT
>NW_027422943.1:0-44368 GCF_048934315.1 Petromyzon marinus | reverse complement strand
CCACAATACCTGCAGTCAAAATGCAAACAAAACACACGCACTATGATAATATATGTGGCATTGTCCTTGAAACCGATTGGTCCACACCAAGGGACGGCTTTCTTTAGAGCCTCGACCCAATTGGTGCTCGACCAGAGGACGCCAAAAGGTTTCAGTTTTGTTGCCAGAAAAAAAGGGGAAACCCCTATGATGTGGAAGTCCTCGTTTCTGCCACTCAGTTGAGTACATCCAGCATCTTGTTTCTCCAAAAAACACGACTCTCAGTGAATGCTCTCGATGAATTTGACTTGCTTTTGTCTGAACACCCTGGCTGTGAAGTCGTATCGACGGCTGGGTGTCTGGCCGAATGAAAGTTATTACTTTTTTTGTTTTATCTGAGGCCAAGTTGGATTACATGTAAAGGTAATAAATAAGTCGGGGACATCCATACGCTCGAACGTATGACATGGCACCTTGAGCATATTCGTGCATGCGTCTAGGGCTTCCTGTGAACGTAGCAGACGCCTGGATGCTACGGGGGGGGGGGGGGGGGGGATGATGTAGCGCCATGTTGGGCTGTATGCGTATTACCACGGGAGCTGACCTGTAATAGCGGGCATGCGTCAACAGGGGGTGGTGCACAGACCAGGTGGGACGAACAGGGCCCCCAGACCCCAAGAGGGGAGGGGGGGGGGGCTGAGGGATGTTCCAGGGCCCCCTAGAGAGTTCCAGAAGGCTTGGCCAGGGGCAGAGAGACCCTGGAACGGGGATAAAAGCCGGACCCCTGAACGGGTTTGGCGGTCCTTGTCCACCTGAAGCTCTGAAGAAGACTCTGAGCACTACCCTGAAGACTCTGAAGACCCTGAAGCGAAGAGCCCAGTGACCCTGGCTAGGGTCGGGTTCAGACATAACCAGTGTAGGGTTAGCGCTAGAACCAGAGTAAGGGCACCGTAGTGTGGAGGGACTGCCTCCTGAGGTTATCGGCTGTGAGGGGTCGTCACCCCTCTGTGCTGTGGTTCCCTTGTTGAATAAACGTGTTGCCTCTAGCGAACCGTCTCGCCTCGTCTTGGGCCCACTGCACGTGTAACCTGTGGTAATGAAACCTCTTGTCGCAAAAAATTAGCGGCGTGTGAAAGTGAAAGGTGTTAGCGGAGTAATAATAAATGTTGATTTAAAGCTTTCGTGACTGCAGGGATTCATATTTGCAGCCAGCTATGGCTCTAGGGTTTGGTGTTACATGTTATTTATGTAGTTTATTGTTAAAAGTTCGGTCACAGTCCATATGATCACGGTTACATTGCATTTATGGCTCTATTTTGGTGATTTCGAAAACGTTTTTTTGGTTTGGCCATGTTTTTGTTTATTGTAGCACGGAGTTAGACTGATGGCCTTAATCTTAGTTGTCTTGTGGTTGTTGTTGTTGTTGTTTGACTTGCATCCCACTGGGATTTTTGCACACAGCGTTGGTGTACGGTGCTATTTCAGGAATATTTTGATGTTTTTTTCCTGGATTTTCTGTTTGCACAGTCACATAATCACTTTAAGATGTTTTCTTGTTCATGTTTTTTTGTATGTTGCGGTTGCACCCGATTCAAGAGCCGAATGGCTCACAGGGCTATACCAAATAAATGGAACTATGAACTATTCTTGGTTCTTTTGGTAAAGTCACCACGTAGAAGGGAAACAATCAAATAATAAAAATATAAAACAATAAAATTCTCACGACGTTTCGACTGCAACACACGCAATCATCATCAGGTGTGAAAACCACAGCAAGAAAATTAAAAAAAGTGGCGTTTTTTTAACGTTAGCACCACAGAGAGCGATTTGACAGTCATTCAGATGGACGAGTCCATATATGTTGGGGATAGAGGAGGGGGGAGACGAAAATAATGGATGCAGTCTGGAAGCCACCATAAGTGTGAACAATCATTTAAGACCCGAAATGGTTTATCAAATCCTTCCAATGATTCCTAAGCCAGAATTCCTTCCTCTCGGTTGAAATTGTCTCTGTATATGTGGATAGCCTCATGAACGAATCTCTCATGGTAGCCAGATGGATTGCAAATAACCTCCGTCTTGGAGAAGTCAATGTCATGTGAGCCTACTGAATTATAAGTCATCTGCCACGGCCGAGGTGTTGGTCCTACCGTGTTTTAGGTCTGCATTCTGTTCACGAATGAGGTCCGAGACATGTCGTATGGTTTCTCCAATGTAACTACTACCACAGAGGCAACTTAGTTTATAGACACCAGGATACTGTATGTCCGGAATCACATCTTTTACAGACGGAACCAGATCACGGATTTTATGTTATGTGTTGAAACGGACCTGGATCTTGTGTTCATTCAAGATTTTGGAGATCTTTTTTGTGATCCCCGCAATGTAGGGCAAAGTGATGGTTTTGAAAGGCTCCTCAAAAGGGTCCTTCTTCATGGTTGCAGTGATAGCTTTGCGGATTGTGTAGTCAGAGTAACCATTAGCCTTAAGAGCTTGGTGTACGTGCTTTAGTTCACTGGCTATGTGTTCCTGGTCGGATATGCATTGGGCTCTATGGTGCAGAGTCTTGATGAGGGAATTCTTCTGGGATGGATGGTGGTGGGAATCCTGTTTCAGGTAAGCATCCATATGGGTAGCTTTCCCCTAGACAGAGTGGCTCATTGAACCATCTATTTTTTTTACCAATTCCACTTTACAGTAAAATTGTAGACACGGCACAATATATATTTCTGAATCTTTATTTTTACCAACATTAAAAAAAATATTCTCCCTTAAGTCAAAATTCTGAAATATTGGATTTTTTACAAAGCCTTGTGAATTCACCTTGTATCTGAACAAGTTCAATTTGTGCAAATATATTTTTTCAAACGTATAAATAAAAAAAACTGCTTAAAACTATCAGCTCTATGTTTTCAAGTCAATACAGTTTGGGTAGTGAATAAATTATAGTCTAAATAAGCTACACATGACGAATTGTAGGCAATTATAGTTATAATCAAAGACATTTTTAAACAATCACGTGGTCCCTGTAGTCGCCGTTAGAGACACAAAATATGCTTGAAAACAGTTTATCAACATATATAAATACATTTATTCTAATAAGCAGAGTTAATTTCCTATTTATGGCATGCCAGTTACGTGTCAGTTTTCGATATCAACATCACCTGACACGTGGAGCGATTTAATTGTTTCATCTCCCCACTGGGCATCCTCTCGGATGACCACCTCGCCGCCCATCGGCATCACTCGCCCCCGTCGCGCCCTCCACCGTCACCCTCAACTCCACCCGCGGTGTTTTCAACACTGCCTGGTTGGGCACTGGAACGGTATCCCAGACAGTGCCGGATTAAGCTCGTGCGGGTCCTGTGGCATGTATTATAAAGGTGCCCAAAATAAAATAAAAAAAACACAATTATTAAAACGTAAAGTTTACACATCTACCGGGTCTCCACTTGACTTTGTATTGTCTCGGAAGTCCACCCACACCTCCACTTCCACAAACTGCTGGGAGTTGCCTCGCTCTGCCTCACAGTCAGAATTCTCCTCCTGCTTCACGTTGCCTCCATCGATGTGAAGGTCCCATTTTGGAGTTGAATCTTCATCTTCACATTTCACCTTCACTTCTTCGCTCTTCACTTCTTCACATTTCACCATCACTTCTTCCCTCTTCACCATCACTTCTTCCCTCTTCACCATCACCTCTACATATTTCACCTCGATACCTTTAAAAGTGTCCAAGCTGGGATTTTCTTCCGGTTCTTGTTTAATGAGGGATGGGCTCATTGCGGCACTTTGACTTTCACAAGCTGATTTCAGACTCCACTCCTTGTGGATCTTCTGATGCTTCTGTGTTCTCTGGTGTACTTGAAGATGTTGTTGCTGTGAAAACGTTATCCCGCACAGAGTGCACCTGAAGGGTTTCTCTCCTGTGTGTGTTCTCTGGTGTGTTACAAGAGTAGATGACTGTGCAAACGCCTTCCCACACACACTGCACTTGAAGGGGTTCTCTCCCGTGTGTGTTCTCTGGTGTGTTACAAGAGTAGATGACTGTGCAAACGCCTTCCCACACACACTGCACTTGAAGGGTTTATCTCCTGTGTGTGTTCTCTGGTGTATTACAAGAGCAGATGAACGTGGAAACGCCTTCCCACACACACTGCACTTGAAGGGTTTCTCTCCCGTGTGTGTTCTCTGGTGGTCTACAAGAGTAGATGAATGTGCAAACGCCTTCCCACACACACTGAAACCTGAAGGGTTTCTCTCCTGTGTGTGTTCTTTGGTGTGTTACAAGATTATATGAATGTGCAAACGCCTTCCCACACACACTGCACTTGAAGGGTTTCTCTCCTGTGTGAGTTCTCTCGTGCCGTGTGAAATCTCCAGTACGATCCGTGCTGTATGCACACCGGTCGCATTGTTGACTTGTCCTACCGAGCTGCGCTGAGCGCATTTGCTCCATCAGACCAATTCTGTGGAGGAAGCGTCAGAGGAAGCGTCAGCTGCAGACAGAAAAAAATAATATCCACACCATCTACACGTCAGTATCGAGGCACAGAGGAATGCATATATAGTCACATGTGACTTACACGTCTATACTTCAAAATGAATACTCACCAAAAACTCCGAGCACAAAAGGAATATTTATGAGCGCTAAATTCAGCTGACATAGCAAAGGGTGTTGAAAACAATACTATTTGTGTTAGGCAGAAATGCATAAATTAATGTTCAATCGCAACTTAGAGGTGTGAATCCAGGCTCAGATGTCCTTAAATGCTGGGATGAACAGTTCCGCCTTCAGCTGCACGTGTGTGCTGTGTTAACTTCCTGTTCCATTCTTATAAAGAGTTCCAGAGGAAAACAAAAAATAACTATTATGATATAACCTCCGTGTTCAACAGAGTTAATAGACGTTACTGCAAACACAAACTGTACACTGTCACTGGGTAAACAGGCAGTGGCGTGTCTAGAATCATGCCTGGCCACCTTCATCTGCTTGGCATGAATGCTTCCTCACTCCACCAAATAATTGAGGATCAACGAACATAGCCGAGGCTAACTGGAGTTTGCGTGTCTCTCTCCGTGGTGAGATGTTAACTACCTCACCTGGTATACAGGAAGTATACCAGGCCGATAGACATTGACACACGTATTCTTGTTTCTTTCAGTAAAGTTACGTAGATAGAAAATAACAATAATTGATAATACAATTAGATTAAATAAAGACCACTTGTGTTGCGATCAAAACGACATGAGTTTTTTTGCTTTATTTACATTTATTTTTCTTGTTATTTTCATTTAATTTTCTATCTACGTGACTTTACCGAAAGAACCAAGAATATTCATTCCTGCAGTCACCAAAGTTTTGAGTCAAAACATTCACACACGTTGACAAAGCCTCACCTTGTGTTGTTGTGGGCAGGTCGCTTCTGATAACAAGAGCGGTATAGCAGCTCAAGCGGGCTTGGCCTGCTAACAAAAGAACGAAAGTAAAAACTGCGTGAATATTTACAATAAAACAAAGTTACAAAGTGGCGAGCCGAGTGAAGACGAGTTAAACTTAAGAGAGATAATTAAAGTGAATGCAAATCAGGCGAGGGCAGGAGGCAAGGCCCCGGGTGGCTAGGCCCCGCGTTGTAAAGTTCCAACCTGGACATCGATTCCCATGCTCGCTGCTACTCAACTGACATCCCTACGAGAGAGAGGCTCTACCTTGGTAAACAACAACAACAACCACCACAACGACCACCACCACAACAACGATGAGAATTTCTCACCTCGGATTTCAGTGCAAGCGCGCACACGGCAGCTTCCTGTTACCTCGCGACAGCAGGAAGTAGTATGACGTCACTTCCCTCCCACGAGCGGCTCTCTAACTGAATAAATTATATGCTTAGTTTTTTCGGTAAAGTCACGTTGAAGAGAAGCAACAAAATAATAAAATATATTATTTATTATTTTGAAAAAACTAAGAATATGAATTACTGCAGTCACGAAAGCTTTAAATCAAAATTGAATAAATTATGTTAATGAGCCGGCCCAAACTGTGAGGGATGGGAGCGTGAGCGCCGAACCCGTCGCAATAAACTCGCGACGGCTTTAACGGACACATTATGTTAATGAGCCACCAGTCACTGGGCGTAGCTTTGCCCAAATAAGGATTGCCACTGGAACGATATCGGCAGTGACCCAAGCGGAGGTGACGTCACGCTCAAGTGCGCGGTGGACGGGCGAGGGGTGAATACCTTGGTGACCTGACGTCACTAGGGAGGTACACCTCACCCTGGCGTTTCACGCCGATGAGGTAATGCAGAGTGGTGACGTCACAGAGTTGGAGTTTAAGTTGATTTAGATTCATTTTCCATTGCTCCCTCCCTTGGGTGTGTGAGCTCAACAACAACGTGGACATTATTGTGTATACACCGTGTGTGTGTACACTGTGTGTGTGTACACTATGTGTATACACTGTGTGTGTCACTGTGTCACTGAGTACCTGGTGCGGTGTGTAAATATCGCCACTAGGGAGACAAAGGCGGTCGGGCGTGGTGCTGGCCACCCATCCCCTCGTGTACCGTTCCGGCCTTCATAGGTGCTCGCTAACAGCACTTGCCCCTACAGTCTGTTAAGGCTACACGGGGGATCGTTGTCTTTGTGTGTCACTGTGTGTGTACACTATGTGTATACACTGTGTGTGTGTACACTGTGTGTGTACACTGTGTGTGTGTACACTGTGTACACTGTGTGTGTACATTGTGTATACACTGTGTATAAACTGTGTGTACACTGTGTGCACACTGTGTGTACACTGTGTGTGTGTACACTGTGTGTGTGTACAGTGTGTATACATTGTGTGTAAACTGTGTGTGTGTACACTGTGTGTGTACACTGTTTGTGTCCGAACCCCCGGCAAGGCAATCTACTTAATGACGAGAGAAAATTCACACGAAATGTCCTTTTCAATGAAGTCTTCCAGATGTAAATTGATACAAGCTTTTAATGAAGAAATAAACTCATCTAATTCAAAACACAACACAATTCAAAGATGCTTCATTTTAAAACTTCAAAATGGAGCATGGGGTACTTGCGTGAATGCGTCCTTCGTGTGCAAATGTTGTGACTTTCCTGGCCTGAAGGCCGTCAATGTGTTGGACCCCAACAGCAGTGGGGTTTGCTTCAACCGATAGGTACAAACATCCAGCCGTCAATCAGCAAGGAGCATTTCTAGTCCCAGTTAGACAAACTCTACGTCAACACGTAAGACAAAACTACAATTCGTGTTGTAGAGAATGTACCTCCTCCTATACGTGTAACTTTCAAGTGGTATGCCTTGTAACTGATGAATGATCCGAGCGTGCTCTCTATTTCAAAGACGATGAGTTGCTCCAGAGGCAGACGCTTCGTGAAACACAAAAGTACCCTTTGACCTGTATCACAAGAACAACGGGTCTCACCTGAGTTCTCTGTACAGGTTACTTCCAAACACACACACACTTTGTCCTAACATCACTTATTCAATGTGTGACCCTCAGACAAAATGTTACATGTACGCGCACAATCAGACAAGTATTAATTCTAATTAACATTGAATTACTGCAGTGAAATATACTGCATCAGGTTACATCGTATTAACAAGAAGCTATTTTACAAATACGCACCGTCTGCTTAACAGTGTATGTACAACGTACTATTGTTGCGTCATTCAAAACGAGTAGGCCATTGCATGTTGGCGTCTGGATCAAAATGTAGCAAATTCTAAACATTACGCTACAAATAATAGATCACGGCGTTTCAATGGCAACACAAGCAATCGTCATCAGGTGGGACAAGCACAGCAGCAATAAGAAACTGCTGGAGTAGGCGCCTACTACTTCAGCAGTTTCTCTTGCTGTGGTTGTCCCACCTGATGACGATTGCTTGTGTTGTGATCTAAACGCCGTGATCTGTTATGTTTCTACCCACGTGGTGACTTTACCGAAAGAACTCAAGAGTGTGGATTCCTGCAGTCACGAAAGCTTCGAATCAAGATTACCTACAAACTACACAACTGAGATGACGCATCAATCATCGCCCCCTACTGACAGGCTCTTGTCCACATGCAGGCCGGTGCAGGGCCACCACCTTGTGCCACACAGGAGCAGCTGCTACTTGGGGATGCTCTTCGAGTGTTTCAGACGAGGTACGACACAAAACTCCCGAGTTGCTGAGGCGGTTAAGCAAGCACCGTGTAAATGCAATTATTATAACATAGTGAATGCTTGGGGGCTTATCTCTCGCTCCTGGTTAGAGATCTACCCAACCCACAGGTCCACAAAGACTGGCCGCCCTTACTCTGCAGGTTGAACCTAGGAATTGAGTGTCCAACTTCACATTCTTGTCATTAAAGGCCTGTGACAAAGGTGCATCTATTGGAGCGACATCGTCTCTGGCTTACACATCTACCGGGTCTCCACTTGACTTTGTATTGTCTCGGAGGAAGTCCACCCACACCTCCACTTCCACAAACTGCTGGGTGTTGCCTCGCTCTGCCTCACAGTCAGAATTATCCTCCTACGTCGCGTTGCTTCCATCGATGTGAAGGTCCCATTTGGAGTTGAATCTTCATCTTCACATTTTACCATCACTTCTTTGGTCTTCACCATCACTTCTTCCCTCTTCACCATCACTTCTTCCCTCTTCACCATCACCTCTTCACATTTCACCATCACCTGTTCATATTTCACCTCGATACCTTTAAGTGTCCAAGCTGGGATTTTCCTTCAGTTCTTGTATCATGAGGGATGGGCTCATTGCGGCACTTTGACTTTCACAAGCTGATTTCAGACTCCACTCCTTGCAGATCTTCTGATGCTTCTGTGTTCTCTGGTGTACTTGAAGATTTGATGAATCTGGAAACAACTTCCCACACAGACTGCACTTGAAGGGTTTCTCTCCTGTGTGTGTTCTCTGGTGTCTTTGAAGATGTGGCAACTCTGAAAACGCCATCCTGCACAGAATGCACTTGAAGGGTTTCTCTCCTGTGTGTGTTCTCTGGTGTACTTTAAGATTTGATGAAACTGCAAACGCCATCCCGCACACACTGCACATGAAGGGTTTCTCTCCTGTGTGTGTTCTCTGGTGTGTTTTAAGAGCTGATGACTGTGAAAATGCCTTCCCACACACAGTGCACTTGAAGGGTTTCTCTCCCGTGTGCGTTCTCTGGTGTCTTTGCAGATTTGATGACTGTGAAAATGCCTTCCTGCACATTGTGCATCTGAAGGGTTTCGCTCCTGTGTGTGTTCTCTGGTGGGTCTGAAGAATTGATGGCCATGCAAATGCCTTGTCACACACAGTGCACTTGAAGGGTTTCTCTCCTGTGTGTGTTCTCTGGTGCTGTGTCAAATTTCCAGTCCGATCCGTGCTGTATGCACGCTGGTCGCATTGTTGACTTGTCGTACCGAGCTGCGCTGACTGCCTTTCCTCCATCAGACCAGCGCCAGCTGCAGACAGAAAAAAATAATATCCACACCATCTACACGTCAGTATCGATGCACAGAGGAATGCATATATACACAGTAACACGTGACTTACACGTCTATACTCATTCATATATTCATGATGTAGTGAAAAAGTGTCCCAAATTCATCACACGGGCTGTCATGGCACACAATGAGAGGGCAAATGGTTATAAACATGCCTGGAAGCCCTCGTATCTTCAAAATGAATGTTAACTCAAAACTCCAAGCACACAATGTCGGCTGTCTGGTCACAAAAGGAATATTTATGAGAGCTAAATTCAGCTGACATAGCAAAGGGTGTTGAAAACAATACTATTTGTGTTATGCAGAAATGCATGAATTAATGTTCAATCGCAACTCAGATGTCCTTGAATGCTGGGATGAACAGTTCCGACTTCAGCTGCATGTGTGTGCTGTGTTCACATCCTGTTTCCATTCTTAGTAAGATTTCCAGAGGGAAAACAAAAATAAACTATTGTTTTGATATAACCTCCGTGTTCAATAGAGTTGATAGACTTCATTGCAAATACAAACTTAACACTGTCACACACTGGCGGTGGCATGTCTAGAATCATGCCTGGTCACCTTCATCTGCTCAGCATTAGTGCTTCCTCACTACACCAAGTAATTAATCGCGGATCAATGAACATAGCCGAGACTAACTAGTGAGATGTTAACTACCTCACCTGGTATACAGGAAATCGTGGGTTCGATCCCGACCCTGACGCCTGCTGTATATTTTGAGTTTGAGCGTTTCTCCGTTTAGCGTCTTTGACCGATAGACATTGACACACGTATTCTTGTTGATTTCGGTAAAGTTACGTAGACAGAAAATAACAATAACAGATAATACAATTACATTAAATAAAGACTACTTGTGTTGCGATCAACATGACGTGAGTTGTTTTGCTTTATTTCGAATTATTCATTTATTTTATTGTTATTTTTATTTAATTTTCTATCTACGTGACTTTACCAAAAGAACCAAGAATATTAATTCCTGCAGTCACCAAAGTTTTAAGTCAAAACATTCACACACGTTGACAAAGCCTCACCTTGTGTTGTTGTGGGCAGGTCGCTTCTGATAACAAGAGCGGTATAGCAGCTCAAGCGGGCTTGGCCTGCTAACAAAAGAAAATAAAAACTGCGTGAATATTTACAATAAAACAAAGTTACAAAGTGGCGAGCCGGGTGAAGACAAATTAAACTTAAGCGAGATAATTAAAGTGAATGCAATCAGGCGAGGGCAGGAGGCAAGGCCCCGCGTGGCTAGGCCCCACGCTGTAAAGTTCCAACCTGGACATCGATTCCCATGCTCGCTGCTACTCAACTGACATCCCTACGAGAGAGAGGCTCTACCTTGGTAAACAACAACAACCACCACCACAACGACCACCACCACAACGATGAGAATTTCTCACCTCGGATTTCAGTGCAAGCGCGCACACGGCAGCTTCCTGTTGCCTCGCAACTGCAGGAACTAGTATGACGTCACTTCCCTCCCAAGAGCGGCTGTTACTGTATAAATTATGTTAATGAGGCCGGCCCATATGTCGAGAGATGGGGGCGTGGGCGCTGAACCTGTCGCAATAAACTCGCGACGGCTTTAACGGACACATTATGTTAATGAGCCACCAGTCACTGGGCGCAGCTGTGCCCAAATAAGGATTGCCACTGGAACGATATCGGCAGTGACCTGAGCGGAGGTGACGTCACGCTCAAGTGCGCGGTGGACGGGGGAGGGCTGAATAACCTGGTGACATGACGTCACTAACGAGGTACACCTCACCCTGGCGTTTCACACCGATGAGGTAATGCAGAGTGGTGACGTCACAGAGTTGGAGTTTAAGTTGATTTAGATTGGGTGTGTGAGCTCAACAACAACGTGGACATTATTGTGTATACACTGTGTGTGTGTACACTGTGTGTGTGTACACTATGTGTATACACTGTGTCACTGTGTCGCTGTGTCACTGTGTGTGTACACTGTGTGTATATACTGTGTGTGTACTCTGTGTGTGTACACTGTGTATATACTATATGTACACTGTGTGTACACTGTGTGTACTATTTGTGTACACTGTGTATACACTGTGTGTTCAATGTGTGTGTACATTGTGTGTACACTGTGTATATACACTGTGTGTACACTGTGTGTATACACTGTGTATACTGTGTGTGTACACTGTTTGTGTACACTGTGTGTACATGTGTGTGTGTACTGTGTGTGTACACTGTGTGTGTACACTGTGTACAGTGTGTACACTGTGTACACTGTTTGTACAGTGTGTGTGTACACTGTGTGTACATTGTGGGTGTACACTGTGTGTACACTGTGTGTGTGTACATTGTGTGTGTACACTGTATGTACACTGTGTGTGTGTACACTGTTTGTGTCCGCATTGAACCGAACCCCCGGCAAGGCCATCTGCTTAATGACGAGAGAAAATTCACGCGAAATGTCCTTTTCAATGAAGTCTTCCAGATGTAAATTGATACAAGCTTTTAATGAAGAAATAAAATCATCTAATGCAAAACACAACACAATTCAAAGATGTTTCATTTTAAAACTTCAAAACGGAGCATGGAGTACTTGCGTGAATGCGTCCTTCGTGTGCAAATGTTGTGACTTTCCTGGCCTGAAGGCCGTAAATGTGTTGGACCCTTATTGGTGCACAGCGTCTCAACAACAGCAGTGGGGTTTGCTTCAACAGATAGGTAACGAACATCCAGACGTGAATCAGCAAGGAGCATTTCTAGTCCCAGTTAGACAAAATCTACGTCAACACGTAAGACAAAACTACAATTCGTGTTGTAGAGAATGTACCTCCTCCTATACGTGTAACTTTCAAGTGGTATGCCTTGTAACTGGTGAATGATCCGAGCGTGCTCCCTATTTCAAAGATAATGAGTTGCTCCAGAGGCAGACGCTTCGTGAAACACGAAAGTACCCTTTGACCTGTATCACAAGAACAACGGGTCTCACCTGAGTCCTCTGTACAGGTTACTTCCAAACACACACACACTTTGTCCTAACATCACTTATTCAATGTGTGACCCTCAGGTAAAATGTTAAATGCACAATCAGACAAGTATTCATTATAAATCATTGACGGGCATATTAGCAACATTTAATTACTGCAGCGAAATTGACTGCATCACGTTACATCGTATTAACAAGAAGTTATTTTACAAATACGCACTGTCTTCTTAACCGTGTATGTACAACGTACTATTGTTGTGTCATTCAAAACGAGTAGGCCGTTGCATGCTGGCGTCTGGGTCAAAATGTATCAAATTCTAAACATTACGCTACAAATAATAGATCACGGCGTTTCGATGGCAACACAAGCAATCGTCATCAGGTGGGACAAGCACAGCAGCAATAAGAGGAAACTGCTGGAGTAGGCGCCTACTACTTCAGCAGTTTCTCTTGCTGTGGTTGTCCCACCTGATGACGATTGCTCGTGTTGTGATCTAAACGCCGTCATCTGTTATGTTTCTACCCACGTGGTGACTTTACCGAAATAACTCAAGAGTGTGGATTCCTGCAGTCAGGAAAGCTATGAATCAAGATTACCTACAAACTACACAACTGAAATTACGCATCAATCATCGCCCCCTGACAGGCTCTTGTCCACATGCAGGCTGGTGTAGGACCACCACCTTGTGCCACACAGGTGCAGCTGCTACTTGGGGATGCTCTTCGAGTGCTTCAGACGAGATACAAAACTCCGAGTTGCTGAGGCGGTTAAGCAAGCACCGTGTAACTGCAATTATTATAACATAGTGAATGCTTGGGGGCTTATTGTCTCTCGCTCCTGGTGAGAGATCTACCCAACCCACGGGCCCACAAAGACTGGCCGCTCTTACTCTGCAGGTTGAACCTAGGAACTGAGTGTCCAACTTCACGTTCTTGTCATTAAAGGCCTGTGACAAAGGTGCATCTATTGTAGCGACATCGTCTCTGGCTTACACATCTACCGGGTCTCCACTTGACTTTGTATTGTCTAGGAAGTCCACCCACACCTCCACTTCCACAAACTGCTGGGAGTTGCCTCGCTCTGCCTCAGTCAGAATTCTCCTCCTGCTTTACGATGTGAAGGTCCCATTTTGGAGTTGAATCTTCATCTTCACATTTTACCTTCACTTCTTCGCTCATCACTTCTTCCCTCTTCACCATCACTTCTTCACATTTCACCTTCACCTCTTCATATTTCACCTCGATACCTTTAAAAGTGTCCAAGCTGGGATATTCGTCCGGTTCGTGATTCACGAGGGATGGGTTCATTGCGGCACTTTGACTTTCACAAGCTGATTTCAGACTCCACTCCTTGTGGATCTTCTGATGCTTCTGTGTTCTCTGGTGTACTTGAAGATTTGATGAACGTGCAAATGCCTTCCCACACACACTGCACTTGAAGGATTTCTCTTCTGTATGTGTTCTCTGGTGTTTTAAAAGCAGATGAATCTGAAACTGTCTTCCCACACACACTGCACTTGAAGGGTTTCTCTTCTGTGTGTGTTCTCTGGTGTTTTTTAAGAGCAGATGACCGTGAAAATGCCTTCCCACAAACACTGCACTTGAAGGGTTTCTCTCCCGTGTGTGTTCTCTGGTGTAATACGAGATTATATGACTGTGTAAACGCCATCCCGCACATCGTGCACCTGAAGGGTTTCTCTCCCGTGTGTGTTGTGTTCTCTGGTGTTTTACAAGATCAGATGACTGTGCAAATGCCTTCACGCACACACTGCACTTGAAGGGTTTCTCTCCTGTGTGTGTTCTCTGGTGTTTTTTAAGAGCAAATGACCGTGTAACCGCCATCCCGCACACACTGCACTTGAAGGGTTTCTCTCCCGTGTGTATTCTCTGGTGTTTTCTAAGAGTAGATAAATCTGAAAATGCCTTCCCACAAACACTGCACTTGAAGGGTTTCTCTCCCGTGTGTGTTCTCTGGTGGTTCTTAAAAACTGATGGCCATGCAAATGCCTTGTTACACACAGTACATTTGAAGGGTTTCTCTCCTGTGCGAGTTCTCTGGTGCCGTGTCAAATTTCCAGTCCGGTCCGTGCTGTATGCACGCTGGTCGCATTGTTGACTTGTCGTACCGAGCTGCGCTGAGTGCCTTTGCTCCATCAGACCAATTCTGCAGAAGAAGCGTCAGCTGCAGACAGAAAAAAATAATATCCACACCATCTACACGTCAGGCACAGAGGAATGCACACGTGACTTACACGTCTATACTTATTAATATATTCATGATGTAGTGAAAAAGTTTCCCAAATTCATCAGATTTGATGAATCTGCAAACGCCTTCACGCACAGAGTGCACCTGAAGGGTTTCTCTCCACGGGCTGCTATGGCACACAATGAGAGGGAAAATGTCATTAATATGCCTGGAAGCCCTCATATCTTCCAGATGAATGTTAACTCAAAACTCTAAGCACACAATTTCGGCTGTCTGACTACAAAAGGAATATTTATGAAAGCTAAATTCAGCTGACATAGCAAAGGGTGTTGAAAACAATACTATTTGTGTTATGCAGAAATGCATAAATTAACGTTCAATCGCAACTTAGAGGTGTGAATCCAGGCTCGGATGTCCTTGAATGCTGGGATGAACAGTTCCGACTTCAGCTGCATGTGTGTGGTGTGTTCACCTCCTGTTTCCATTCTTATAAAGAGTTCCAGATGAAAACAAAAATAAACAATTTTTTTGATACAACCTCCGTGTTCAACAGAGTTAATAGACGTTACTGCAAACACAAACTTGACACTGTCACACACTGCCATGAGTAAACAGGTGGTGGTGTGACCAGAACAATGCCTGGCCACCTTCATCTGCTCAGCATTAATTCTTCCTCACTCCACCAAGTAATGAATCGAGGATCAATCAACATAGCCGAGGCTATCCGTGTCTCTGTCTCTCTCCCCGTGGTGAAGGTGTTCCCCTCCACACATTCAGAGTCAACAGCAGCACGAGCTTAGCGTCTTTGACCGATAGATACATTGACGCACGTATTGTTGGTTCTTTCAGAAAAGTCACATAGATAGAAAATAAAAATAACAGATTAAATTTAATAAGATAAAGACCACTTGTGTTGCGATCGAAACGTCGTGGGTTTTTTGCTTTATTTAAAAAAGATATTTTTCATTTAATTTGATTGCTATTTTTATTTTATTTCATATCTACGTGACTTTACCGAAATAACCAAGAAAATTCATTCCTGCAGTCACCAAAGTTTAAAGTCAAAACATTCACACACGTTGACAAAGCCTCACCTTGTGTTGTTGTGGGCAGGTCGCTTCTGATAACAAGAGCGGTATAGCAGCTCAAGCGGGCTTGGCCTGGTGAAAACAAAAGAAAATAAAAACTGCGTGAATATTGACAATAAAACAAAGTTACAAAGTGGCGAGCCGGGTGAAGACAAATTAAACTTAAGCGAGATAATTAAAGTGAATGCAATCAGGCGAGGGCAGGAGGCAAGGCCCCGCGTGGCTAGGCCCTGCGTTGTAAAGTTCCAACCTGGACATCGATTCCCATGCTCGCTGCTACTCAACTGACATCCCTACGAGAGAGAGGCTCTACCTTGGTAAACAACAACCACCACCACCACAACAACAACCACCACCACCACAACGATGAGAATTTCTCACCTCGGATTTCAGTGCAAGCGCGCACACGGCAGCTTCCTGTTACCTCGCGACAGCAGGAAGTAGTATGACGTCACTTCCCTCCCACGAGCGGCTCTCTAACTGAATAAATTATGTTAATGACGCCGGCCCATATGTCGAGGGATGGGGGCGTGGGCGCTGAACCCGTCGCAATAAACTCGCGACGGCTTTAACGGACACATTATGTTAATGCGCCACCAGTCACTGGGCGTAGCTTTGCCCAAATAAGGATTGCCACTGGAACGATATCGCCAGTGATCCAAGCGGAGGTGACGTCACGCTGAAGAGCGCGGTGGACAGGGGAGGGATGAATACCTTGGTGACATGACGTCACTAGCGAGGTACACCTCACCCTGGCGTTTCATGCCGATGAGGTAATGCTGAGTGGTGACGTCACAGAGTTGGAGTTTAAGTTTATTTAGATTAATTTTCCATTGCTCCCTCCCTTGGGTATGGGAGCTCAGCAACAATGTGGACATACACTGTGTATACACTGTGTGCGTGTGTACACTATGTGTATACACTGTGTCACTGCGTGTCGCTGTGTCACTGAGTACCTGGTGCGGTGTGTAAATATCGCCACTAGGGAGACAAAGGCGGTCGGGCGTGGTGCTGGCCACCCACCCCCTCGTGTACCGTTCCGGCCTTCATAGGTGCTCACTAACAGCACTTGCCCCTACGGTCTGTTAAGGCTACACGGGGGATCTTTGTCTTTGTGTGTCACTGTGCCTGGCACAAGCGTCGTGGTGACGTCACCGTCACTTAGTGGCGAATGGCGGTTGTTGTTGTCACTGTGTCACTGTGTGTGTGTCACTGTGTGTGTGTATATACAGTGTGTGTACCCTGTGTGTACACTATGTGTATACACTGTGTGTGTGTACACTGTGTGTACACTGTGTGTCACTGTGTGTGTGTACATTGTGTATACACTGTGTGTACAGTGTGTGTACACTCTGCACAAAGAGGGTACACTGTGTGTGCACTGTGTGTACATTGTGTACACTTTGTGTGCACACTGTGTGTACACTGTGTGTGTACACTGTGTGTGTACATTGTGTGTGTACACTGTGTGTGTGTACACTGTGTGTGTCCGAACCCCCGGCAAGGCCATCTACTTAATGACGAGAGAAAATTCACACGAAATGTCCTTTTCAATGAAGTCTTCCAGATGTAAATTGATACAAGCTTTTAATGAGGAAATAAAATAATCTCATTCAAAACACAACACAATTCAAAGATGTTTCATTTTAAAACTTCAAAACGGAGCATGGGGTACTTGCGTGGATGCGTCCTTCGTGTGCAAATGTTGTGACTTTCCTGGCCTGAAGGCCGTCAATGTGTTGGACCCTTATTGGTGCACAGCGTCTCAACAACAGCAGTGGGGTTTGCTTCAACCGATAGGTAACGAACATCCAGACGTTAATCAGCAAGGTGCATTTCTAGTCCCAGTTAGACAAAACCTACGTCAACACGTAAGACAAAACTACAATTCGTGTTGTAGAGAATGTACCTCCTCCTATACGTGTAACGTTCAAGTGGTATGCCTTGTAACTGATGAATGATCCGAGTTTGCTTCCTATTTCAAAGACAATGAGTTGCTCCAGATGCTTCGTGGAACACAAAAACACCATTTGACCTGTATCACAAGAACAACGGGTCCCACCTGAGTTCTCTGTACAGGTTACTTCCAAACAGACACGCACACTTTGTCCTAACATCACTTATTCAATGTTTGACCCTTACAGATCAAATGTTACTTGTATGCACAAAATCAAACAAGAATTCATTCTAAATTATTGACAGGCATATTAACAAAATTGGATTACTTCAGTGAAATATACTGTATCACGTTACATCGTATTAACAAGAAGCTTTTAAAAAAAAGTTGCAGTCTGCTTCACAGTGTATGTAAAACATACTATTGTCATTCAAAACGAGTAGGCCATTGCATGCTGGCGTCTGAGTGAAAATGTAGCAAATTCTAAACATTACCTACAAACTACACAACTGAGATGACACATCAATCATCGCCCCCTACTGACAGGCTCTTGTCCACATGCAGGCCGGTGCAGGGCCACCACCTTGTGCCACACAGGGGCAGCTGTTACTTGGGGATGCTCAAGCGTTTGAGATACAAAACTCCGAGTTGCTGAGGCGATTAAGCAAGCACCATGTAAAAGCAATTATTATAACATAGTGAATGCTTGGGAACTTATTGGCTCTTGCTCCTGGTTAGAGATCTACCCAACCCACGGGCCCACAAAGTGTTCAACTTCACATTCCTGTCATTAAAGGCCTGTGACAAAGGTGCATCTATTGGAGCAACATCATATCAAGCTTACACATCTACCGAGTCTCCACTTGACTTTGTATTGTCTAGGAGCAAGTCCACCCACACCTCCACTTCCACAAACTGCTGGGAGTTGCCTCGCTCTGCCTCAGTCAGAATTCTCCTCCTGCTTTACAATGTGAAGGTCCCATTTTGGAGTTGAACCTTCATCTTCACATTTTACCATCACTTCTTCGCTCATCACTTCTTCACATTTCACCATCACCTCTTCACATTTCACCATCACCTCTTCATATTTCACCTCGATACCTTTAAAAGTGTCCAAGCTGGGATTTTCTTCCGGTTCGTGTTTCATGAGGGATGGGCTTATTGTGGCACTTTGACTTTCACAAGCTGATTTCAGACTACACTCCTTGTGGATCTTCTGATGCTGTGTTCTCTGGTGTACTTGAAGAGTTGATGAACGTGCAAATGCCTTCCCGCACACACTGCACTTGAAGGGTTTCTCTCCTGTGTGTGTTCTCTGGTGTACTTCAAGATTTGATGAACGTGCAAACGCCTTCCCGCACAGAGTGCACCTGAAAGGTTTCTCTCCCGTGTGTGTTCTCTGGTGTGTTTTAAGAGTAGATGACCATGAAAACGCCTTCCCACAAACACTGCACTTGAAGGGTTTCTCTCCCGTGTGTGTTCTCTGGTGTATTACGAGATTATATGACTGTGTAAACGCCATCCCGCACATTGTGCACCGGAAGGGTTTCTCTCCCGTGTGTGTTCTCTGGTGTTTTACAAGCGCAGATGAATGTGCAAATGCCTTCACGCACACACTGCACTTGAAGGGTTTCTCTCCCGTGTGTGTTCTCTGGTGTTCTACAAGAGCAGATGACTGTGCAAATGCTTTCCCACACACACTGCACTTGAAGGGTTTCTTTCCCGTGTGTGTTCTCTGGTGTGTTACAAGATGACATGAATCTGAAAACGCCTTGCCGCACAGAGTACACTTGAAGGGTTTCTCTCCTGTGTGTGTTCTCTGGTGTTTTTTAAGAGCAGATGACCATGAAAATGCCTTCCCACACACACTGCACTTGAAGGGTTTCTCTCCCGTGTGTGTTCTCTGGTGTTTTACAAGATTACATGACTGTGTAAACGCCATCCCGCACATCGTGCACCTGAAGGGTTTCTCTCCCGTGTGTGTACTCTGGTGGTTCTGAAAAACTGATGGCCATGCAAATGCCTTGTTACACACAGTACATTTGAAGGGTTTCTCTCCTGTGTGACTTCTCTGGTGCCGTGTCAAATTTCCAGTCCGGTCCGTGCTGTATGCACGCTGGTCGCATTGTTGACTTGTCGTACCGAGCTGCGCTGAGTGGCTTTGCTCCATCAGACCAATTCTGCAGAGGAAGCGTCAGCTGCAGACATAAAAAAAAGAATATCCACACCATCTACACGTCAGTATCGATGCACAGAGGAAAGCATATATACACAGTAGCACGTGACTTACACGTCTATACTTATTCATATATTCATGATATAGTGGAAAAGTGTCCCAAATTCATCACACGGGCTGTTATGGCACACACTGAGAGGGCAAATGGTCATAAACATGCCTGGAAGCCCTCGAATCTTCAAAATGAATGTTCACCCAAAACTCCGAGCACACAATTTCGGCTGTCTGGCTACAAAAGGAATATTTATGAGAGCTAAATTCAGCTGACATAGCAAAGGGTGTTGAAAACAATACTATTTGTGTTAGGCAGAAATGCATAAATTAACGTTCAATCGCAACTTAGAGGTGTGAATCCAGGCTCAGATGTCCTTAAATGCTGGGATGAACAGTTCCGACTTCAGCTGCATGTGTGTGCTGTGTTAACTTCCTGTTTACATTCATATAAAGAGTTCCAGAGGAAAACAAAAGTAAACAATTGTCATGATATAACCTCCGTGTTCAACAGAGTTAATAGATGTTACTGCAAACACAAACTGTACACTGTCACTGAGTAAACAGGCGGTGACGTGTCTAGAATCATGCCTGGCCACCTTCATCTGCTCGGCATGAATGCTTTCTCACTCCACCAAGTAATTAATTGAGGATCAACGAACATAGCCGTGGCTAACTGGAGTTTGCGTGTCTCTCTCCGTGGTGAGATGTTAACTACCTCACCTGGTATACAGGAAGTCATGGGTTCGATCCCAACCGTGACGCCTGCTGTATATTTGGAGTTTGCGCGTCTCTCCGTATAGCGTCTTTGACCGATAGACATTGACACACGTATTCTTGTTTCTTTCGGTAAAGTTACGTAGATAAAAAATAACAATAACAGATAATACAATTACATTAAATAAAGGCCACTTGTGTTGCGATCAAAACGACGTGAGTTGTTTTGCTTTAGTTACAATTTATTTTTTATTTATTTTCATTGTTATTTTTATTAATTTTCTATCTACATGACTTTACCGAAAAAACCAAGAATAATAATTCCTGCAGTCACCAAAGTTTTAAGTCAAAACATTCACACACGTTGACAAAGCCTCACCTTGTGTTGTTGTGGGCAGGTCGCTTCTGATAACAAGAGCGGTATAGCAGCTCAAGCGGGCTTGGCCTGCTAACAAAAAAACGAAAATAAAAACTGCGTGAATATTTACAATAAAACAAAGTTACAAAGTGGCGAGCCGGGTGAAGACAAATTAAACTTAAGCGAGATAATTAAAGCGAACGCAATCAGGTGAGGGCAGGAGGCAAGGCCCCGCGTGGCTAGGCCCCGCGTTGTAAAGTTCCAACCTGGACATCGATTCCCATGCTCGCTGCTACTCAACTGACATCCCTACGAGAGAGAGGCTCTACCTTGGTAAACAACAACAACCACCACAACGATGAGAATTTCTCATCTCGGATTTCAGTGCAAGCGCGGATCGGCAGCCTCCTGTTACCTCGCGACGTCACACGGGTAAGCAGGTAACATGACGTCACTGCCGGGATAAGAGACACGCCCCTCCCACAAAGAGCGGCTCTGTAACTGAATAAATTATGTTAATGAGCCCGGGCCATACGTCGAGGAATGGGGTGTGGCTGCTGAACCTGTCGCAATAAACACTCGACGGCTTCAACGGATACATTATGTTAATGAACCGCCAGTCACTGGGCGTACCTTTGCCCAAATAAGGATTGCCACTGGATTGATATCGGCAGTGACCCAAGCGGAGGTGACGTCACGATCAAGAGCACTGTGGACGGGGTTGGGGGAGTGTGAATACCTTGGTGACATGACGTCACTAGCGAGATACACCTCCCGCTGGCACTTTATGCCGATGAGGTCATGCTGAGTGGTGACGTCACAGAGCGGGGATGGAGTCTAAGTTGATTTAGCTTCATTTTCCATTGCCCCCTCCCTTGGGTGTGTGAACTCAGCAACAACGTGGACATTATTGCGTATGCAGTGTGTGTGTACACTGTGTGTACACACACACTGTATACAAACACACAGTGTGTGTGTGTACACACTCTGTGTGCGTACACGTGCACACACAGTGTGTGTACATGTACACAGTGTGTGTACATGTACACACACTGTGTGTGTGTAGTGGGGGGCAAAGGCGATGCATCGGCCAGTCATCTGAGTCAGTCGACCCATGGCATCTTATAATCAATTATTTTTTTTAATGTATTATTTTTATTTGTTATTTGTATTTTTTCATTTTTTTATCTTTTATTTTGTTTATTTTTTGTTTTCTATCTACGTGACTTTGCCGAAAGAACCAGGAATATGGTAGCGCATTCTTTATTTGTTGCAGAGATTCAAAGTTCAAATCCGACAGGCACACCTGGCAACCCCAGTAACATTCACCACATTATGCGCTGTTCTGCTTCACGGCGGATGTAAAACAGAGTATTGTGTCACTCACAACGCACAGATCATTGCATGTTGGTGTCACGGTCAAAATTGTGGTAATTCCAAAACATTATCCGGAAACTCCACAACGTAGATGACGTGTCAATGATCGCCCCCTACCGACAGACTCATGCCACGTGCAGGCCGGTGGAGGGCCACCTTGTGCCACACAGGGGCAGCTGCCACTTAGGGGCGCCCTTCGATTGTTTGAGATGAGATTCGATACGAAACACCAAGTTGCTGAGGCAATTAGGCAAGTGACTTATGAGTGTAAATATGTTGTGTATAACGTAGTGAATGCTTGGGAGCTTAATTGTCTCTCGCTCCTGCTCACAGATTTACCCAGCCCACAGATCTTACATATGAAAAGCTAATGGTCAGTGAGGTCAGCAGCACTGTAGACATGGGCCTGCATTCGCTGGTCCACTGCTATATAGTCCAGCGGATGTTCTTGCTTGGACCCGGCGTGAATCCATGATGTTGTCTGGATGCACAGATGCCAGAACAGCGTGTTGGCAATGACAAGCCCACAGGCTGCACAGAAGTCTAACAGCCTCCTACCATTGTTATTGAGTTGATCTGGCCCATGCCTTCCAATCGCTCCAGACCAGGTGCCAGCATCATGACCAACTCGGGCATTGAAGTCACCCAACAGGATGACTCTATCCCGAGGGGCCACTTTTAGCTAACACCTGTCACAGGAGGTTATAGAAGGAATCTGAATCCACGGGCTTGCCTGCATCCCTCCACTGATGTTCATCTTCGGTGGGGGCGTAAGCAGCCACCACCACCACCATTCTCTGCCTCCTGTTGATGGGGAGGCGAGCCCAAAGTAGCCTGGGGCTTACAGCTTCCCACACCTCGCCGCCACCTTCCCACGCCGCCTTCATTCTTTTATTCAGAATAAGAGCCACTCCTTGTTGTTTGGCAGTCTCCTGCCCCGAGTGGAGGACTCTGCACCCTCATGAGGAACCCCAAGGGTAAGGATTCAGGCATTGCTCCTCACAATGTTATCGTCTGGCATCACAACCACCAGCAACACACCTGTATTTGAATTGCAAGTAACTTTAAAGAACACAACGCAACCCAAACAACCGTTCGTTTGAAAAACATATCCTAAAGAATCGTCACTGGGTGTTGGCTGTGAGCGAGAATCAAACTCGGGTCGTCATGTTTGTAGAGCAGCGCACTAACCGCTAGACTACTGCCACACACGTTACACACGGTACACACACACACAGTGTACACACACACACACAGTACACACACACACGCATGGTACACACACACACGCATGGTACACACACATGCACAGTACACACGCACACGCACAGTACACACACACACGCACGGTACACACACATGCACAGTACACACGCACAGTATACACACGCACAGTACACACACACGGTACACACGCACACGCACAGTACACACACACGCACAGTACACACGCACAGTACACACGCACAGTACACACACACGCACGGTACATGCACGGTACACACACACAGTACACACGCACAGTACACACACACGCACAGTACAAACACACACGGTACACACACACACACAGTACACGACACACACGCACGGCACGCCCACACTCCTTCAGTCACGTGACTAAGGTTGACGCGCCGCCCCATCTAACGAGGTGACCTCTTGGCTCTCTCGTCTCGCCTCGACACGTAGATTAATTTCTTACTCTTACCTAGAAACGTCATTGTCTGTCTGTCTGTCTCTGTGGACGCAACTTGCGAGGAATTTAACTCACACACTGTGGGGTTTACGTTTCAAATAAAGTGCCCAGATACCATGCGACAAGCCCCGTGGTGAGCCAGTGCTATTCCTATTTCCAATCAGTCAGCTTGAAAGTAGTTAAATTAACAATTTATTACCAATCTCCATATATATCAAAGGCAAAGTTGTGAATGTGTGCGTCTGTTCAAAATGTTTAGCGTACTTCCCGACACGCACCAAGCTTTAAATTTGCCATGTGGGTAATTTCCAGACTGTACACCGTGCAAACATTATAAAAATAGACTTTTGTATATTTTTGGGGGGGGGCACGCAATAATGGATATGCATGAAAACACCACGATACATAGGACTTACTTTGATTAGAATCTTGGAATTGATTGTGTACATGTTGAAATTGTTAAATGAGCATTTTGAGCACACTGCTGTTTTAATAAATGTTCATGATTCTGAGAATATAACTAATTCTGAGCATCATAATGACCATATTGGAATTGTCATCATGAATGGGGGTACAATGATTTTTTATAACAATAGGAATGCGGTTTTGAGCATGACTATTGATATTTCGGACTCATTTATGACAATAGATTCACGATTAAATTGCGATTTTGTTTAGCTCATCAATCAGGATACTGTTAATAATGCGCATGCCCATAAATTGTTGAAATGACTAGAAATGCAAGTTGTGTATACTCTCCAACCCCATTCCTCTACCTACCCATTCCCTTGACGGGCTCCGTGCCCACTTAAACCCATGACGATGGCGGTGATGATTCCACCTCTCGCTGTAACAATCAAAGCACCTCCAACTTCTGAATGCAAAGGTGCTGGTTGGTGTAACGCCAAAACACATCGTCAACGCCGCTCCCAAGCCCGCCCTACGTTAATTCAATCGTTAGAATCAACAAAATAAAAAGTTCCACAGAGGAAACTAAAATGACATTACGCAATCCCCAAAGTGGCACGCGGTAGGCTACACGACTCGGAGAACAACGTCAGACTTCAAGACTTGCATCGCCATCATCAGCATCATTCTTCCTCTCCACAAGTCATCGCACGTCAATATTCAACAAGCTGCACACACGTGCAAGTAACCTCTCGACCCGCCACCTGCACAGTTAACGCGATCAGACCCGGGGGTCAAATTAAAATTGTGTCTTTGGTGACGTATTGCAATCGGTGTAATTTTAATGATGTACGTACAGCAACTGCTGCAACTGCTGTACGTACATCGAATTATATCATTGACAACGGGGTCCGCTTTTGCGGTATCTGCGTGCGGTCTTATAATTATATAGATACGTAGTCAGTTCATTAGTATGGGGTTCCTCTATAAGGAATTGTAAAATGTATTACTTAATACGCTTCCAGGCCGCACTTAGCTTGTAGCAGTCAGAGCAGTTAAAATGACTGTACATGTGTAGGTATGAAATAAAATAAATTTAATTAAAAGAAAATAAATTTTAGTTATTAAAACATTTAACTTAACGTAGGTATAAAATAAATGTAATTTAAATAAAATAAATGTAATTTATTTTAAAAAATGTATTTAAATAAAATAAGATAATTTATAAAAAATGTAATTTAACGTAGGTATAAAATTAATTTAAATAAAATAATGTAATTTATTTTAAAAATTAAATTAAACGTAGGTATTAAATGAAATAAATGTAATTTAAATAAAATAAATTTAATTTATTAAAACATTTAATTTAACGTAGGTATAAGATAAAATAAATGTAAAAAGAATAATTTATAAAAAAAAATTACGTAGGTATAAAATAAATGTAATTAAAATAAATTTAATTTATAAAAAATTGATTTAACGTAGGTATAAAATAAAATTCATTGAAATAAATGTAATTAATACAAATTTTCAATTAAATTTTACGTAGGTATGAAATAAAATAAATTAAAAATTTTAATTTATTACAAAATTAAATTAAACGTAGATATAACAAAATAAATTTAATTTAAATTATAAAAAATATTCATTCATAAAAAAATACATAGGTATAAAATGAATTTTAATTTACTTCATTAAAATTTTAAATTAAATTTAACGTAGGTATAAAATAAAATGTAATTAAATTAAATAATAAATACATTTTATTTTCTACCTCCGTGACTTTACCGAAAGACGCAAAGAGTGTGGACCCACGTGACATCAAGGCTGTCCTAGTCTTAGTCTAGGCAAGGCCTCAGGGTGTACCGGGCCTTTCACAACAACCGCAGCCGCAGCAACAACGGTTCTCTTGAGAAAATGCTTTAAAAAAGTCAACGTAGCTTACCTTGACACTCGCGAACTTTAATGATTAAAATAATTAAAACAAAAACTAAACATTCACACGCACATGGGCGCGCGGCGTTCAGCGTGTAGGGCATTAAAAACGGTAGCGTCCTCCCGCGATCTTATTGGTCGCCGTGTGCCAAAGTGGGGAGGGGGGAGGGCCAGCGATCCGATTGGTCGAGAGGCAAACCTGGGCGCGTCTCCGGCGATGGTGCGCAGCGATTGGTCAACGGTTGTCCTATGCTAATTTTGGTATGCTAATTAATTTTAATATGTATGCTAATACAGTATATTTATTAATACTCATTAAGTTTAATGTTTATCCTAAATTAGTTAAAAATTTATGCTCGTTTAGTTAACATTCTATGATAGTATCGTTATATTTTTTTATGCTATGATTACAGCAGTACATACTAACCGTAGTGGTACATGCTATGATTACAGCAGGTATACTGACTGTGGTGGTACCTGATATGATTACAGCAGGTATAGTGACTGTGGTGGTACCTGCTATGATAGCAGGCATACTGACTAGTGGTACCTGCTATAATTACATCAGTGCATACTGACTGTGGTGGTACCTGCTATGATTACAGCAGGCATACTGACTGTGGTGGTACCTGCTAAGGTTACAGCAGTGCATACTGTGGTGGTACCTGCTATGATAACAGCAGGCATACTGACTAGTGGTACCTGCTATAATTACATCAGTGCATACTGTGGTGGTACCTGATTTCACTACAGCAGTGCATACTGACTGTGGTGGGTACCTGCTAAGGTTACAGCAGTGCATACTGTGGTGGTACCTGCTATGATAACAGCAGGCATACTGACTAGTGGTACCTGCTATAATTACATCAGTGCATGCTGTGGTGGTACCTGATTTCACTACAGCAGTGCATACTGACTGTGGTGGGTATCTGCTAAGGTTACAGCAGTGCATACTGCTTATATGCTTTATCACGTGTCGTGAATGTGATAGTTTCATCCCAGAAATGGTGCCCTTGACCGGCCCAGAGCAGACATTTCACTTTGCCTTAGAACCTGAGGTGGCACAGCATTAGCAATTCCAAGTTCTTTATGTGACCAATAGCAACGAATTATGTGGCAAGCATTTGAAATGAGTGGGTTATGACGTACTGTACTTCACTCTTATCGACCATTAACATAAGTCTGTGTTACTGGCGTTGTGCTGCCTTGGCCGGTACCAACTTCTTCTTTGACCACGTGGACCACGCGGATGAATGGTCTACGCGAGTCGAGCGACCGATGGAGAAGACCTATGGGGGCACGCGGCGGGAGACTCTCAGGCGAAATCGTGGAAGCCGCGTGACAGAAGCCACGAGTGGAGGATAGACGCATGCTGGCGAGACGTCGTCTTCAGTTTAATTTGTTTCACGTGTCAGGTGTAGAGTCCTGTGAGCCGTGCGGCCCTTGACTCGGGTGCAACCGCAACAAACAAAAGCGTGAACATACTCATGTTGTGGGTCACTGTTGACGATGTGGGTCCCTTCTGACGAGGTGAGTGTCCATATTCATGTTGTGGGTCACTGTTGACGATCTGGGTCCCTACTGACGAGGTGAGTGTGCATATTCATGTTGTGGGTCACTGTTGACGATGTGGGTCCCTACTGACGAGGTGAGTGTCCATATTCATGTTGTGGGTCACTGTTGACGATGTGGGTCCTGATTGAAGATATGGGTCCGGATTAAAGAGGTGAGCGTCCCTTTTGATGTGGGTCTCTATTGACGCGGCGAGCATCCCTGTTGACGATGTTGGTCGCTGATGACGATCTGGGTCCGTGTTACCGATGTTAGCACTGAATTGGTCCTCGTCTAATATCATATATGTTCTACCATATGTATACTGTTGTATATGTAGGTGTTATGAAAATTGATGAAAATAATGAAAATTAAATGAAATTTGAAATTAGCATAATTTATCCGAAATTATGTTAATTAGTGTAATTATGTGCATAAATTATGCGGATTCAAGAGATAATCGTATTAATTTATGCGAGTGGGCGTGGTTAGGATAATGCAGGTCGTTATGGATTATCAGGTCGAGCCTCAGTGACGAGGATTGTGTTATGAATTGGAATAACGCAATTAATCGTATGCAGTGACGCATGCGTTGTGAGCGTGAATGAGAGAGAGTCGATTCGACTCTGCTCTTTAATTCCGTATTATCGATAAGAATACGATTACTCTCGATTGAACATTACGGATTATGTGTGTTATGGATCATGTGGTGATAGTGTGCTTATGATAGGTCCCCAGGATTCAGATCTCATACGCAGAACAATATTATGCAGAATTTCAGGAAGAATCACACACAAACCTTCTGCTTTAATCAATTTTATTTCTAGCTAACTTTAATTTTTGGATAATATGAAAACTCAATCTCGGGATTTTGGAATTTCAACACAGCGTGAACATGATACCATCACGATTGCGTTGTTTCACCTCGATAGCGGCACCTGTGGTTAATTCCCGACGCGTAACGCAATTGATCGGTTGTTGAGAGAGAGATTAAAAACATGCGAACTATTCTATCAAACCTTAACTTTATAATATGCAAACTCGTATGCTTGAATTGTTACACAACACGGCACTTGGTCTTTGATTCGTATCCAATCCTTAATACATCCTGATATGCGAAGCTATTATGCTTGAAATCGTCAGCACAGTACCACGTTGATGTTCGTTCATTGATTCATAATGATTATGCATTTAAAGCGTTCGACTGAAATACTTCGAATTGCCTTATCAACACCACTCGTTGGCCACAATGCTTCGTTACTTGAATTGTCAGACAAAACAGCATTCGGTCATTGATCATGCGCGGCCCTTAATGCAATTATTGTCACGTTGTTAACAATAGGATGACTGATTATTATGCAACGCTACTCGTTGACAGGGCACTCCAACCAGTATTATTCTTGGAGGCACAAATATGCGTTTGAATTCGTTATTTCATTCGTGGATACCGGCAAGATTATGCAGAAAGACAAATATTAACGAACGACTCAAGTATTCCTAATCAACTTCTCAACGCGACTCAATGGGTGGCGATGTTTCCTTTTGAGATCCTTATCTCGGGCCAATCTTTTAATTGATTGTGGCCAGACCCCTGGCAGGGAACCGGTTGAACCCGCTCTTCAACCCCGCGAGCGGCGCTCCGTGGTGAGGTGCCAAGAACGAATCCTTGTTAATGGGTCAGTTGGTAATTTATGCGGTTAGAAGTACAGCCCCAGCACAACATTACAGAGAAAATTATGAACACTCTTAAAAACGATAGATTATTCACTCGGTCGTTGCGATGTTTCCACAATCACGGATGGTTCAATGGCTTGAGGTTTTTAGGCTTTGTTAATGACCCGTGTGTGTGTGTGTTGAATGGTGTGAGTGGTGAAAGAGTAGGCCAATGTTCGGAATCGATTCTTTGCGTCAAGCAGACGTCTGGTTTGTGTGTAGTGGGGGGCAGTGTATCATACGTATCAGTTGATTCTTCTTTCAGTAGTTGGTTCGGACTCGACGGACGTTGGTGAACGAGTAGATGCGTTGTTGTAGCTGAGATGACCGTCTGGTAGACGGCGTTAGAAGCACGCCCGCAGCGGCACGCTGGTGCTCCGTCGTCGGCGGTTGTAGATTGCAGGCTCACGATTCGCTCGTGGTGGCGCTGGTGCTGGTTCTGGTGGCACGCTGGTGGCGCGCTGTTGGCACGCTCTGGTGCTGATGCTGGTGCTGATGGCACGCTGGTGGCGCGCGCTCCCTCTCCTTGAAGATGCGCGAACGCGCCCGTGCTGGTTCGCTGATAGCAGTTTCTCTCCACTGCTGGCTGAGCTGCTGCACGCTCTTGCTTGGCGTTGCTGGCCGCGCTCTTTCTCCTTGAAGATGCGCGAAAGCGCCCGTGCTGGTTCGCTGACAGCAGTTTCCTCCACTGCTGGATGAGCTACGCCGGCGCGCGCTCTTTCCGCTGCTGTAGTATCTGACGCTGCTGTAGTATCTGACGCTGCGCTCGCGAGCGACAGGTCAAGTTTTTCTTCTGCTGAGTTGAGTTGAGATGAGTCTTCTTCTGTTGAGCTGAGTTGAGATGAGTCTTCTTCTGTTGAGCTGCCCCCGAGGGCTGATGAGTTGATTTCAATGCTGAAACGGCTCCTTTTTATGCCAAAAATCTCTCCCCTTCTCGGCTCCCCCTCACGAGGTGGAGCTATCTTTGATCTGATCGTATGTCGGTGGGGGGGGTTCGTGTGTCGGTGGTGGGGGGGGGTTCGTGTGTCAGTGTGTATGTTTGTGTGTGTGTCATTTATGACATGGCTCTGTTCGGGTCTTTCCTCAAGCCATAAACATCAAGACAACAGACACCTCGATTCATCTTGGTGGCGTCTGGTTGTCTAATCCCTCCACCCAGAGAGAGGGGCGGGTTCCCCCCCCCCTTTTCCGTACGCGTTCCGACGCACAAAGAAATGGTTAAGATTTTTTTTTAAGTTTAACATTTCACATCACAGTTGGTATCTTATCATACACAGTTATGATCCTGCTTGTGATTCATAGTATTTGATTTATTTCCAAGTGAAGATGCTCTTCCGAGCATATGCATTTTATCACGTGCTGCAGGGAAAGACAAAGGTGGCCGGGAGCACCTCTTTATACTTTTGACTTATATTTCTCAAATACCATTTGGTCCCATGTTCGCCAAGACTCGTGTTTGTAACTACGTCCTCCCGACACCTCTCGGTTTTACCGAGGTTCGAATTGTTATGATGGAATTATTAAAAAGAAAAATAATTATCATCCTGAGTTTAAGAGGTCCATTTCTTGATTGTTGGAATCCATATCCCTTGGTTCTGTAAGGTTCTATAATGGAATGTCGTGTAAGGTTAACACGTTGTTATTATTAATATTATTTTGCAATTTTCTTTAAAACTTTCTTTGCCTGGTTGCCGTGTGTGGGGTGGGTGTGTCTCCTCATCAAACCCGGCTGGCTTTTCCAGATGGCCCCTTGTGATAAGGTGTAATTCCTGCTTCTCCGCGCTGTGAGAGAGACAAATGTGGTCGGGGTTGCTTGGAATATTGTTTAAACTCTTTCGCAAGTTTGCTCGTTGTCTCATTCCTTCTCGATAACCTTTGATGTGACTCGGTTTTCTTGCTCCCAGCTTTGTTTTAACAGTAAAAGTATTAAAGGTGAAAATCATTTGATAGCGAATTAATCATTGGATAATAATTCACTGATGTGTCTGGTGGCCTGTTCTTAATTGGAGTGAGCGTTAGGCTCGCTACTTTTATCTTATTCTTGTTGTTGCCTTTTAATTTTTTTGTTGTTGTTTTACTGGAAAATAAGGAAAAGAATATGTATACGATTTACCCTGTTGGCGTCTGGTGTCTGCTCTCTTGGTATTCTGACCTCGGGCCAGGGATATTAGGGCCAGGGATATTAGGGCCAGGGATATTAGGGCCTGGGATATTAGGGCCAGGGATGTTAGGGCCAGGGATATTAGGGCCAGGGATATTAGGGCCAGGGATATTAGGGCCAAGGATATTAGGGCCAGGGATATTAGGGCCAGTGATATTAGGGCCAGGGATATTAGGGCCAGGGATATTAGGGCCAGGGATATTAGAGCCAGGGATATTAGGGCCAGGGATATTAGGACCAGGGATATTAAGGCCAGGGATATTAGGGCCATGGATATTAGGGACAGGGATATTAGGGCCAGGGATATTAGGGCCAGGGTTATTAGAGCCAGGGATATTAGGGCCAGGGATATTAGGGCCAGGGATATTAGGGCCAGGGATATTAGTGCCAGGGATATTAGGGCCAAGGATATTAGGGCCTGGGATATTATGGCCAGGAATATTAGGGCCAGGGATATTAGGGCCAAGGATATTAGGGCCAAGGATATTAGGGCCAGGGATATTAGAGCCAGGGATATTACGGCCAGGGATATTAGGGCCAGGGATTTTAGGGCCAGGAATATTAGGGCCAAGGATATTAGGGCCTGGGATATTAGGGCCAGGGATATTAGGGCCAGTGATATTATGGCCAGGGATTTTATGGCCAGGGATGTTAGGGCCAGGGATATTAGGGCCAGGGATTTTAGGGCCAGGGATATTAGGGCCAGGGATATTAGGGCCAGGGATTTTAGGGCCAGGGATATTACGGCCAGGGATATTAGGGACAGGGATATTAGAGCCAGGGATATTAGGGCCAGGGATATTAGGGCCAGAGATATTATGGCCAGGGATATTAGGGCCAGGGATATTAGGGCCAGGGATATTAGGGCCAGGGATATTAGGGCCAGGGGTATTAGGGCCAGGGGTAATAGGGCCAAGGGTATTATGGCCAGGGATATTAGGGCCAGGGATGATAGGGCCAGAGATATTAGAGCCAGGGATATTAGGGCCAGGGATATTAGGGCCAGGGGTATTAGGGCCAGGGATATTAGGGCCAGGCATATTAGGGCCAGGGATATTAGGGCCAGGAATATTAGGGCCAGGGATATTAGTGCCAGGGATATTAGGGCTAGGGATATTAGGGCCAGGGATATTACGGCCAGGGATATTAGGGCCAAGGATATTAGGGCCAGGGATATTAGGGCCAGGGATATTAGGGCCAGGAATATAAGGGCCAAGGATATTAGGGCCAGGGATATTAGGGCCAGGGATATTAGGGCCAGGGATATTAGGGCCAGGGATTTTAGGTCCAGGGATATTAGGGCCAGGGATATTAGGGCCAGGGATTTTAGGGCCAGGGATATTAGGGCCAGGGATATTAGGGCCAGTGATATTAGGGCCAGGGATAATAGGGCCAGGGATATTAGGGCCAGGGATATTAGGGCCAGGGATATTAGGGCCAGGGATATTACGGCCAGGGATATTAGGACCAGGGATATTAAGGCCAGGGATATTAGGGCCAGGGATATTAGGGCCAGGGATGTTAGGGCCAGGGATATTAGGGCCAGGGATGTTAGGGCCAGGGATATTAGGGCCAGGAATTTTAGGGCCAGGGATATTAGGGCCAGGGATATTAGGGCCAGGGATATTAGGGCCAAGGATATTAGGGCCAGGGATATTAGGGCCAGGGATATTAGGGCCAGGGATATTAGGGCCAGGGATATTAGGGCCAGGGATAGTAGGGCGAGGGATATTAGGGCCAAGGATATTAGGGCCTGGGATATTACGGCCAGGAATATTAGGCCAGGGATATTAGGGCCAGGGATATTAGGGCCAGGGATATTAGGGCCAGGGATATTAGGGCAAGGGATATTAGGGCCAGGGATTTTATGGCAAGGGATATCAGGGCCAGGGATATTAGGGCCAGGGATATTAGGGCCAGGGATATTAGGGCCAAGGATATTAGGGCCAGGGATATTAGGGTCATGGATATTAGAGCCAGGGATATTACGGCCAGGGATATTAGGGCCAGGGATATTAGGGCCAAGGATATTAGCGCCTGGGATATTAGGGCCAGGGATATTAGGGCCAGTGATATTATGGCCAGCGATTTTAGGGCCAGGGATGTTAGGGCCAGGAATATTAGGGCCAGGGATTTTAGGGCCAGGGATATTAGGGCCAGGGATATTAGGGCCAGGGATTTTAGGGCCAGGGATATTACGGCCAGGGATATTAGGGACAGGGATATTAGAGCCAGGGATATTAGGGCCAGGGATATTAGGGCCAGGGATATTAGGGCCAGGGATATTAGGGCCAGGGATATTAGGGCCAGGGATATTAGGGCCAGGGATATTAGGGCCAGGGGTATTAGGGCCAGGGGTAATAGGGCCAAGGGATATTAGGGCCAGGGATATTAGGGCCAGGGATATTAAGGCCAGGGTTATTAGGGCCAGGGATATTAGGGCCAGGGATATTAGGGCGAGGGATATTAGGGCCAGGGATATTAGGGCCAGGGATATTAGGGCCAGGGATATTAGGGCCAGGGGTATTAGGGCCAGGGATATTAGGGCCAGGCATATTAGGGCCAGGGATATTAGGGCCAGGAATATTAGGGCCAGGGATATTAGTGCCAGGGATATTATGGCCAGGGATATTAGGGCCATGGATATTAGGGCCAGAGATATTAGAGCCAGGGATATTAGGGCCAGGGATATTAGGGCCAGGGGTATTAGGGCCAGGGATATTAGGGCCAGGGATATTAGGGCCAGGGATATTAGGGCCAGGGATATTAGGGCCAGGGATTTTAGGGCCATGGATATTAGGGCCAGGGATATTAGGGCCATGGATATTAGGGCCAGGGATATTAGGGCCAGGGATATTAGGGCCAGGGATATTAGGGCCAGGGATATTAGGGCCTGGGATATTAGGGCCAGGGATATTAGGTCCAGGGATATTAGGGCCAGGGATATTAGTGCCAAGGATATTAGGGCCAGGGATATTAGGGCCAGGGATATTAGGGCCAGGGATATTAGGGCCAGGTTTGTTAGGGCCAGGGATATTAGCGCCAGGGATTTTAGGGCCAGGGATATTAGGGCCAGGGATATTAGGGCCAGGGATGTTAGGGCCAGGGATATTAAGGCCAAGGTTATTAGGGCCAGGGATTTTAGGGCCAGGGATTTTAGGGCCAGGGATATTAGGGCCAGGGATATTAGGGCCAGGGATATTAGGGCCAGCGATATTAGGGCCAGGGGTATTAGGGCCAGGGATATTAGGGCCCGGGATATTAGGGCCAGGGATATTAGGGCCAGGAATATTAGGGCCAGGGATATTAGTGCCAGGGATATTAGGGCCAGTGATATTAGGGCCAGGGATATTAGGGCCAGGGATATTAGGGCCAGGGATATTAGGGCCAGGGATATTAGGGCCAGGGATTTTAGGGCCAGGGATATTAGGGCCAGGGATATTAGGGCCAGGGATATTAGGGCCAGGGATATTAAGGCCAGGGTTATTAGGGCCAAGGATATTAGGGCCAGGGATATTAGGGCCAGGGATATTAGGGCCAGGGATTTTAGGGCCATGGATATTAGGGCCAGGGATATTAGGGCCAGGGATATTAGGGCCAGGGATATTAGGGCCAGGGATATTAGGGCCAGGGATATTAGGGCCTGGGATATTAGGGCCAGGGATATTAGGTCCAGGGATATTAGGGCCAGGGATATTAGTGCCAAGGATATTAGGGCCAGGGATATTAGGGCCAGGGATATTAGGGCCAGGGATATTAGGGCCAGGGATGTTAGGGCCAGGGATATTAGGGCCAGGGATTTTAGGGCCAGGGATATTAGGGCCAGGGATATTAGGGCCAGGGATGTTAGGGCCAGGGATATTAATGCCAGGGTTATTAGGGCCAGGGATTTTAGGGCCAGGGATTTTAGGGCCAGGGATATTAGGGCCAGGGATATTAGGGCCAGGGATATTAGGGCCAGCGATATTAGGGCCAGGGGTATTAGGGCCAGGGATATTAGGGCCCGGGATATTAGGGCCAGGGATATTAGGGCCAGGAATATTAGGGCCAGGGATATTAGTGCCAGGGATATTAGGGCCAGGGATATTAGGGCCAGGGATATTAGGGCCAGGGATATTAGCGCCAGGGATATTAGGGCCAGGGATATTAGGGCCAGGGATTTTAGGGCCAGGGATATTAGGGCCAGGGATATTAGGGCCAGGGATATTAGGGCCAGGGATATTAAGGACAGGGTTATTAGGGCCAGGGATATTAGGGCCAGGGATATTAGGGCCAGGGATTTTAGGGCCAGGAATATAAGGGCCAGGGATATTAGGGCCAGGGATATTAGGGCCAGGGATATTAGGGCCAGGGATATTAGGGCCAGGGATTTTAAGGGCCAGGGATATTAGGGCCATGGATATTAGGGCCAGGGATATTAGGGCCAGGGATATTAGGGCCAGGGATATTAGGGCCAGAGATATTAGGGCCTGGGATATTAGGGCCAGGGATATTAGGTCCAGGGATATTAGGGCCAGGGATATTAGTGCCAAGGATATTAGGGCCAGGGATATTAGGGCCAGGGATATTAGGGCCAGGGATATTAGGGCCAGGGATGTTAGGGCCAGGGATATTAGGGCCAGGGATTTTAGGGCCAGGGATATTAGGGCCAGGGATATTAGGGCCAGGGATATTAAGGCCAGGGTTATTAGGGCCAGGGATTTTAGGGCCAGGGATATTAGGGCCAGGGATATTAGGGCCCGGGATATTAGGGCCAGGAATATTAGGGCCAGGGATATTAGTGCCAGGGATATTAGGGCCAGGGATATTAGGGCCAGGGATATTAGGGCCAGGGATATTAGCACCAGGGATATTAGGGCCAGGGATATTAGGGCCAGGGATTTTAGGGCCAGGGATATTAGGGCCAGGGATATTAGGGCCAGGGATATTAGGGCCAGGGATATTAAGGCCAGGGTTATTAGGGCCAGGGATATTAGGGCCAGGGATATTAGGGCCAGGGATATTAGGGCCAGGAATATAAGGGCCAGGGATATTAGGGCCAGGGATATTAGGGCCAGGGATATTAGGGCCAGGGATTTTAGGGCCAGGGATATTAGGGCCATGGATATTAGGGCCAGGGATATTAGGGCCAGGGATATTAGGGCCAGGGATATTAGGGCCAGAGATATTAGGGCCTGGGATATTAGGGCCAGGGATATTAGGTCCAGGGATATTAGGGCCAGGGATATTAGTGCCAAGGATATTAGGGCCAGGGATATTAGGGCCAGGGATATTAGGGCCAGGGATATTAGGGCCAGGGATGTTAGGGCCAGGGATATTAGGGCCAGGGATTTTAGGGCCAGGGATATTAGGGCCAGGGATATTAGGGCCAGGGATATTAATGCCAGGGTTATTAGGGCCAGGGATTTTAGGGCCAGGGATTTTAGGGCCAGGGATATTAGGGCCAGGGATATTAGGGCCAGGGATATTAGGGCCAGCGATATTAGGGCCAGGGGTATTAGGGCCAGGGATATTAGGGCCTGGGATATTAGGGCCAGGGATATTAGGGCCAGGAATATTAGGGCCAGGGATATTAGTGCCAGGGATATTAGGGCCAGGGATATTAGGGCCAGGGATATTAGGGCCAGGGATATTAGGGCCAGGGATATTAGGGCCAGGGATATTAGGCCAGGGATTTTAGGGCCAGGGATATTAGGGCCAGGGATATTAGGGCCAGGGATATTAGGGCCAGGGATATTAAGGCCAGGGTTATTAGGGCCAGGGATATTAGGGCCAGGGATATTAGGGCCAGGGATATTAGGGCCAGGGATATTAGGGCCAGGGATATTAGGACCAGGGATATAAGGGCCAGGGATATTAGGGCCAGGGATATTAGGGCCAGGGATATTAGGGCCAGGGATATTAGGGCCTGGGATATTAGGGCCAGGGATGTTAGGGCCAGGGATATTAGGGCCAGGGATATTAGGGCCAGGGATATTAGGGCCAAGGATATTAGGGCCAGGGATATTAGGGCCAGTGATATTAGGGCCAGGGATATTAGGGCCAGGGATATTAGGGCCAGGGATATTAGAGCCAGGGATATTAGGGCCAGGGATATTAGGGCCAGGGATATTAGGGCCTGGGATATTAGGGCCAGGGATGTTAGGGCCAGGGATATTAGGGCCAGGGATATTAGGGCCAGGGATATTAGGGCCAAGGATATTAGGGCCAGGGATATTAGGGCCAGTGATATTAGGGCCAGGGATATTAGGGCCAGGGATATTAGGGCCAGGGATATTAGAGCCAGGGATATTAGGGCCAGGGATATTAGGGCCAGGGATATTAGGGCCAGGGATATTAGGGCCAGGGATATTATGGCCAGGGATATTAGGACCAGGGATATTAGGGCCAGGGATATTAGGGCCAGGGATATTAGGGCCAGGGATATTAGGGCCATGGATATTAGGGCCAGGGATATTAGGGCCAGGGATATTAGGGCCAGGGATATTAGGGCCAGAGATATTAGGGCCTGGGATATTAGGGCCAGGGATATTAGGTCCAGGGATATTAGGGCCAGGGATATTAGTGCCAAGGATATTAGGGCCAGGGATATTAGGGCCAGGGATATTAGGGCCAGGGATATTAGGGCCAGGGATGTTAGGGCCAGGGATATTAGGGCCAGGGATTTTAGGGCCAGGGATTTTAGGGCCAGGGATATTAGGGCCAGGGATATTAATGCCAGGGTTATTAGGGCCAGGGATTTTAGGGCCAGGGATTTTAGGGCCAGGGATATTAGGGCCAGGGATATTAGGGCCAGGGATATTAGGGCCAGCGATATTAGGGCCAGGGGTATTAGGGCCAGGGATATTAGGGCCAGGAATATTAGGGCCAGGGATATTAGTGCCAGGGATATTAGGGCCAGGGATATTAGGGCCAGGGATATTAGGGCCAGGGATATTAGGGCCAGGGATATTAGGGCCAGGGATATTAGGCCAGGGATTTTAGGGCCAGGGATATTAGGGCCAGGGATATTAGGGCCAGGGATATTAGGGCCAGGGATATTAAGGCCAGGGTTATTAGGGCCAGGGATATTAGGGCCAGGGATATTAGGGCCAGGGATTTTAGGGCAAGGGATATTAGGACCAGGGATATTAGGGCCAGGGATATTAGGGCCAGGGATATTAGGTCCAGGGATATTAGGGCCAGGGATATTAGGGCCAGGGATATTAGGGCCAGGGATATTAGGGCCAGGGATATTAGGGCCTGGGATATTAGGGCCAGGGATGTTAGGGCCAGGGATATTAGGGCCAGGGATATTAGGGCCAGGGATATTAGGGCCAAGGATATTAGGGCCAGGGATATTAGGGCCAGTGATATTAGGGCCAGGGATATTAGGGCCAGGGATATTAGGGCCAGGGATATTAGAGCCAGGGATATTAGGGCCAGGGATATTAGGACCAGGGATATTAGGGCCAGGGATATTAGGGCCAGGGATATTACGGCCAGGGATATTAGGACCAGGGATATTAGGGCCAGGGATATTAGGGCAGGGATATTAGGGCCAGGGATATTAGGGCCTGGGATATTAGGGCCAGGGATGTTAGGGCCAGGGATATTAGGGCCAGGGATATTAGGGCCAGGGATATTAGGGCCAAGGATATTAGGGCCAGGGATATTAGGGCCAGTGATATTAGGGCCAGGGATATTAGGGCCAGGGATATTAGGGCCAGGGATATTAGAGCCAGGGATATTAGGGCCAGGGATATTAGGGCCAGGGATATTAGGGCCAGGGATATTAGGGCCAGGGATATTACGGCCAGGGATATTAGGACCAGGGATATTAAGGCCAGGGATATTAGGGCCATGGATATTAGGGACAGGGATATTAGGGCCAGGGATATTAGGGCCAGGGTTATTAGAGCCAGGGATATTAGGGCCAGGGATATTAGGGCCAGGGATATTAGGGCCAGGGATATTAGTGCCAGGGATATTAGGGCCAAGGATATTAGGGCCTGGGATATTAGGGCCAGGAATATTAGGGCCAGGGATATTAGGGCCAAGGATATTAGGGCCAAGGATATTAGGGCCAGGGATATTAGAGCCAGGGATATTACGGCCAGGGATATTAGGGCCAGGGATTTTAGGGCCAGGAATATTAGGGCCAAGGATATTAGGGCCTGGGATATTAGGGCCAGGGATATTAGGGCCAGTGATATTATGGCCAGGGATTTTATGGCCAGGGATGTTAGGGCCAGGGATATTAGGGCCAGGGATTTTAGGGCCAGGGATATTAGGGCCAGGGATATTAGGGCCAGGGATTTTAGGGCCAGGGATATTACGGCCAGGGATATTAGGGACAGGGATATTAGAGCCAGGGATATTAGGGCCAGGGATATTAGGGCCAGGGATATTATGGCCAGGGATATTAGGGCCAGGGATATTAGGGCCAGGGATATTAGGGCCAGGGATATTAGGGCCAGGGGTATTAGGGCCAGGGGTAATAGGGCCAAGGGTATTATGGCCAGGGATATTAGGGCCAGGGATGTTAGGGCCAGAGATATTAGAGCCAGGGATATTAGGGCCAGGGATATTAGGGCCAGTTGTATTAGGGCCAGGGATATTAGGGCCAGGCATATTAGGGCCAGGGATATTAGGGCCAGGAATATTAGGGCCAGGGATATTAGTGCCAGGGATATTAGGGCCAGGGATATTAGGGCCAGGGATATTACGGCCAGGGATATTAGGGCCAAGGATATTAGGGCCAGGGATATTAGGGCCAGGGATATTAGGGCCAGGAATATAAGGGCCAGGGATATTAGGGCCAGGGATATTAGGGCCAGGGATATTAGGGCCAGGGATATTAGGGCCAGGGATTTTAGGGCCAGGGATATTAGGGCCAGGGATATTAGGGCCAGGGATTTTAGGGCCAGGGATATTAGGGCCAGGGATATTAGGGCCAGTGATATTAGGGCCAGGGATAATAGGGCCAGGGATATTAGGGCCAGGGATATTAGGGCCAGGGATATTAGGGCCAGGGATATTACGGCCAGGGATATTAGGACCAGGGATATTAAGGCCAGGGATATTAGGGCCAGGGATATTAGGGCCAGGGATGTTAGGGCCAGGGATATTAGGGCCAGGGATGTTAGGGCCAGGGATATTAGGGCCAGGAATTTTAGGGCCAGGGATATTAGGGCCAGGGATATTAGGGCCAGGGATATTAGGGCCAGGGATATTAGGGCCAGGGATATTAGGGCCAGGGATATTAGGGCCAGGGATATTAGGGCCAGGGATATTAGGGCCAAGGATATTAGGGCCTGGGATATTACGGCCAGGAATATTAGGGCCAGGGATATTAGGGCCAGGGATATTAGGGCCAGGGATATTAGGGCCAGGGATATTAGGGCAAGGGATATTAGGGCCAGGGATTTTATGGCAAGGGATATCAGGGCCAGGGATATTAGGGCCAGGGATATTAGGGCCAGGGATATTAGGGCCAAGGATATTAGGGCCAGGGATATTAGGGCCATGGATATTAGAGCCAGGGATATTACGGCCAGGGATATTAGGGCCAGGGATATTAGGGCCAAGGATATTAGGGCCTGGGATATTAGGGCCAGGGATATTAGGGCCAGTGATATTATGGCCAGCGATTTTAGGGCCAGGGATGTTAGGGCCAGGAATATTAGGGCCAGGGATTTTAGGGCCAGGGATATTATGGCCAGGGATATTAGGGCCAGGGATTTTAGGGCCAGGGATATTACGGCCAGGTATATTAGGGACAGGGATATTAGAGCCAGGGATATTAGGGCCAGGGATATTAGGGCCAGGGATATTAGGGCCAGGGATATTAGGGCCAGGGATATTAGGGCCAGGGATATTAGGGCCAGGGATATTAGGGCCAGGGGTATTAGGGCCAGGGGTAATAGGGCCAAGGGTATTATGGCCAGGGATATTAGGGCCAGAGATATTAGGGCCAGAGATATTAGAGCCAGGGATATTAGGGCCAGGGATTTTAGGGCCAGGGATATTGGGGCCAGGGATATTAGGGCCAGGGATATTAGGGCCAGGGATATTAAGGCCAGGGTTATTAGGGCCAGGGATATTAGGGCCAGGGATATTAGGGCGAGGGATATTAGGGCCAGGGATATTAGGGCCAGGGATTTTAGGGCCAGGGATATTAGCGCCAGGGGTATTAGGGCCAGGGATATTAGGGCCAGGCATATTAGGGCCAGGGATATTAGGGCCAGGAATATTAGGGCCAGGGATATTAGTGCCAGGGATATTATGGCCAGGGATATTAGGGCCATGGATATTAGGGCCAGAGATATTAGAGCCAGGGATATTAGGGCCAGGGATATTAGGGCCAGGGGTATTAGGGCCAGGGATATTAGGGCCAGGGATATTAGGGCCAGGGATATTAGGGCCAGGGATATTAGGGCCAGGGATTTTAGGGCCATGGATATTAGGGCCAGGGATATTAGGGCCATGGATATTAGGGCCAGGGATATTAGGGCCAGGGATATTAGGGCCAGGGATATTAGGGCCAGGGATATTAGGGCCTGGGATATTAGGGCCAGGGATATTAGGTCCAGGGATATTAGGGCCAGGGATATTAGTGCCAAGGATATTAGGGCCAGGGATATTAGGGCCAGGGATATTAGGGCCAGGGATATTAGGGCCAGGGATGTTAGGGCCAGGGATATTAGGGCCAGGGATTTTAGGGCCAGGGATATTAGGGCCAGGGATATTAGGGCCAGGGATGTTAGGGCCAGGGATTTTAGGGCCAGGGATTTTAGGGCCAGGGATATTAGGGCCAGGGATATTAGGGCCAGGGATATTAGGGCCAGCGATATTAGGGCCAGGGATATTAGGGCCAGGGATATTAGGGCCAGGGATATTAGTGCCAGGGATATTAGGGCCAGGGATATTAGGGCCAGGGATATTAGGGCCAGGGATATTAGGGCCAGGGATATTAGGGCCAGGGATATTAGGGCCAGGGATATTAGGGCCAGGGGTATTAGGGCCAGGGGTAATAGGGCCAGGGATATTATGGCCAGGGATATTAGGGCCAGGGATATTAGGGCCAGAGATATTAGAGCCAGGGATATTAGGGCCAGGGATATTAGGGCCAGGGGTATTAGGGCCAGGGATATTAGGGCCAGGGATATTAGGGCCAGGGATATTAGGGCCAGGGATTTTAGGGTCAGGGATATTAGGGCCAGGGATATTAGGGCCATGGATATTAGGGCCAGGGATATTAGGGCCAGGGATATTAGGGCCAGGGATATTAGGGCCAGGGATATTAGGGCCTGGGATATTAGGGCCAGGGATATTAGGTGCAGGGATATTAGGGCCAGGGATATTAGTGCCAAGGATATTAGGGCCAGGGATATTAGGGCCAGGGATATTAGGGCCAGGGATATTAGGGCCAGGGATGTTAGGGCCAGGGATATTAGGGCCAGGGATTTTTGGGCCAGGGATATTAGGGCCAGGGATATTAGGGCCAGGGATATTAGGGCAAGGGATATTAGGGCCAGGGATTTTATGGCAAGGGATATCAGGGCCAGGGATATTAGGGCCAGGGATATTAGGGCCAGGGATATTAGGGCCAAGGATATTAGGGCCAGGGATATTAGGGCCATGGATATTAGAGCCAGGGATATTACGGCCAGGGATATTAGGGCCAGGGATATTAGGGCCAAGGATATTAGGGCCTGGGATATTAGGGCCAGGGATATTAGGGCCAGTGATATTATGGCCAGCGATTTTAGGGCCAGGGATGTTAGGGCCAGGAATATTAGGGCCAGGGATTTTAGGGCCAGGGATATTATGGCCAGGGATATTAGGGCCAGGGATTTTAGGGCCAGGGATATTACGGCCAGGGATATTAGGGACAGGGATATTAGAGCCAGGGATATTAGGGCCAGGGATATTAGGGCCAGGGATATTAGGGCCAGGGATATTAGGGCCAGGGATATTAGGGCCAGGGATATTAGGGCCAGGGATATTAGGGCCAGGGGTATTAGGGCCAGGGGTAATAGGGCCAAGGGTATTATGGCCAGGGATATTAGGGCCAGGGATATTAGGGCCAGAGATATTAGAGCCAGGGATATTAGGGCCAGGGATTTTAGGGCCAGGGATATTGGGGCCAGGGATATTAGGGCCAGGGATATTAGGGCCAGGGATATTAAGGCCAGGGTTATTAGGGCCAGGGATATTAGGGCCAGGGATATTAGGGCGAGGGATATTAGGGCCAGGGATATTAGGGCCAGGGATATTAGGGCAGGGATATTAGGGCCAGGGATATTAGGGCCTGGGATATTAGGGCCAGGGATGTTAGGGCCAGGGATATTAGGGCCAGGGATATTAGGGCCAGGGATATTAGGGCCAAGGATATTAGGGCCAGGGATATTAGGGCCAGTGATATTAGGGCCAGGGATATTAGGGCCAGGGATATTAGGGCCAGGGATATTAGAGCCAGGGATATTAGGGCCAGGGATATTAGGGCCAGGGATATTAGGGCCAGGGATATTAGGGCCAGGGATATTACGGCCAGGGATATTAGGACCAGGGATATTAAGGCCAGGGATATTAGGGCC
>NW_027422942.1:0-44382 GCF_048934315.1 Petromyzon marinus | reverse complement strand
CGGTCCTGGCGGTCCCGGGCGATCCCGGGCAGTCCCGGGCAGTCCCGGGCGGTCGCGGGCGGTCCCGGGTGGTCCCGGGCGGTCCGGTCGCCGGGCGGTCCCGGGGCGGTCCCGGGGCGGTCCCGGGCGGTCCCGGGCGGTCCTGGGCGGTCCCGGGCGGTCCGGGGCGGTCCGGGGCGGTACTGGGCGGTCCCGGGCGGTCCGGGGCGGTCCTGGCAGTCAAGGGCAGTCCGGGCGGTCCGGGGCGGTCCCGGGCGGTCCGGGGCGGTCCCAGGCAGTCTGGGGCGGTCCGGGCGGTCCGGGGCGGTCCCGGGCGGTCCGGGGCGGTCCCGGGCGGTCCGGGGTGGTCCCGGGCGGTCCGGGGCGGTCCCGGGCGGTCCGGGGCGGTCCCGGGCGGTCCCGTGTCGTCCGGGCGGTCCCAGACGGTCCGGACGGTCCCGGGCGGTCCCGGGCAGTCTCGGGCGGTCCCGGGCGGTCCCGGGCGGTCCCGGGCGTTCCAGGGCGGTCCCGGGCGGTCCAGGGCGGTCCCGGACGGTCCCGGGCGGTCCCTGGCGGTCCCGGGCGGTCCGGGGCGGTCCCGAGCGGGTCCCGGGTGGTCCGGGGCGTCCCGGGCGGTCCCGGGCGGTCTGGGGCGGTCCGGGGCGGTCCAGGGCGGTCCGGCCGCGGCCCGGCGGTCCTGGGCGGTCCCGGGCGGTCCCGGGTGGTCCCGGGCGGTCCTGGGCGGTCCCGGGCGGTCTGGGGCGGTCCCGGGCGGTCCCGGGCGGTCCCGGTCGGTCCCAAGCGGTCCTGGGCGGTCCCGGGCGGTCCAGGGCGGTCCTGGGCGGTCCGGGGCGGTCCCGGGCGGTCCGGGGCGGTCCCGGGCGGTTCCGGGCGGTCCCGGGCGGTCCCGGGCGGTCCGGGCGGTCCCGGGCGGTCCCGGGTGGTCCCGGGCGGTCCCGGGCGGTCCCGGGCGGTCTGGGGCGTTCCCGGGCAGTCCCGGGCGGTCCGGGCCGGGTCCCGGGCCATCCAGGGCGGTCCGGGGCGGTCCCGGGCGGTCCCTGGCGGTCCAGGGGCGGTCCCGGGCGGTCCAGGGCGGTCCCGGGCGGTCCGGTGTGGTCCCGGGCGGTCCAGGGCGGTCCCGGGCGGTCGGGGCGGTCCCGGGCGGTCCGAGGCGGTCCTGGGCGGTCCCGGGCGGTCCCGGGCGATCCCGGGCGGTCCCGGGTGGTCCCGGGCGGTCCCGGGCGGTCCCGGGCGGTCCCGGGAGGTCCGCGGCGGTCCCGGGCGGTCCAGGGCAGTCCCGGGCGGTCTGGGGCGGTCCTGGGCGGTCCCGGCGGTCCCGGGCGATCCCGGGCAGTCCCGGGCGGTCCCGGGCGGTCGCGGGCGGTCCTGGGCGGTCCCGGGCGGTCCGGGGCGGTCCCGGGCGGTCCCGGGCGGTCCCGGGCGGTTCCGGGCGGTCCCGGGCGGTCCTGGGCGGGTCCCGGGCGGTCCGGGGCGATCCGGGGTGGTAACGGGCGGTCCCGGGCGGTCCGAGGCGGTTCTGGGCGGTCCCGGGCGGTCCCGGGCGATCCCGGGCGGTCCCGGGCGGTCCCGGGCGGGGACGGGCGGTCCCGGGCGGTCCCGGGTGGTCCCGGGCGGTCCCGAGCGGTCGCGGGCAGTCCCGTGCGGTCCCGGGCAGTCCCGGCCGGTCCAGGGCGGTCCCGGGCGGTCCAGGGCGGTCCGGGGCGGTCCCGGGCGGTCCCGGGCGGTCCGGGGCGGTCCCGGGCGGTCCAGGGCGGTCCCGGGCGGTCCGGGGCGGTCCCGGGCGGTCCGGGGCGGTCCCGGGCGGTCCGGGGCAGTCCCGGGCGGTCCGAGGCGGCCCTGGGCGGTCCCGGGCGGTCCCGGGCGATCCCGGGCTGTCCCGGGCGGTCCCGGGCGGTCGCGGGCGGTCTCGGGCGGTCCCGGGAGGTCCAGGGCGGTCCCGGGCGGTCCAGGGCGGTCCCGGGCGGTCCGGGGCGGTCCCGGGCGGTCCTGGGCGGTCCCGGGCGATCCCGGGCAGTCCCGGGCAGTCCCGGCGGTCGCGGGCGGTCCCGGGTGGTCCCGGGCGGTCCGGTCCCGGGCGGTCCCGGGCGGTCCCGGGCGGTCCCGGGCGGTCCCCGGGCGGTCCTGGGCGGTCCCGGGCGGTCCGGGGCGGTCCGGGGCGGTACTGGGCGGTCCCGGGCGGTACGGGGCGGTCCTGGGCAGTCAAGGGCAGTCCCGGGCGGTCCGGGGCGGTCCCGGGCGGTCCGGGGCGGTCCCAGGCAGTCTGGGGCGGTCCCAGAGCGGTCCGGGGCGGTCCCGGGTGGTCGGGGCGGTCCTGGGCGGTCCGGGGCGGTCCCAGGCGGTCCCGGGCGGTCCCGGGCGGTCCCCGGGCGGTCCTGGGCGGTCCCGGGCGGTCCGGGGCGGTCCGGGGCGGTACTGGGCGGTCCCGGGCGGTCCGGGGCGGTCCTGGGCAGTCAAGGGCAGTCCTGGGCGGTCCGGGGCGGTCCCGGGCGGTCCGGGGCGGTCCCAGGCAGTCTGGGGCGGTCCCGGGCGGTCCGGGGCGGTCCCGGGCGGTCCGGGGCGGTCCCGGGCGGTCCGGGGTGGTCCCGGGCGGTCCGGGGCGGTCCCGGGCGGTCCGGGGCGGTCCCCGGGCGGTCCCGTGTCGTCCCGGGCGGTCCCAGACGGTCCGGACGGTCCCGGGCGGTCCCGGGCAGTCTCGGGCGGTCCCGGGCGGTCCCGGGCGGTCCCGGGCGTTCCAGGGCGGTCCCGGGCGGTCCAGGGCGGTCCCGGGCGGTCCCGGGCGGTCCCTGGCGGTCCCGGGCGGTCCGGGGCGGTCCCGAGCGGTCCCGGGTGGTCCGGGGCGTCCCGGGCGGTCCCGGGCGGTCTGGGGCGGTCCGGGGCGGTCCAGGGCGGTCCCGGGCGGTCCTGGGCGGTCCCGGGCGGTCCCGGGTGGTCCCGGGCGGTCCTGGGCGGTCCCGGGCGGTCTGGGGCGGTCCCGGGCGGTCCCGGGCGGTCCCGGTCGGTCCCGGGGCGGTCCTGGGCGGTCCCGGGCGGTCCAGGGCGGTCCTGGGCGGTCCGGGGCGGTCCCGGGCGGTCCGGGGCGGTCCCGGGCGGGTCCCGGGCGGTCCCGGGCGGTCCCGGGCGGTCCCGGGCGGTCCCGGGCGGTCCCGGGTGGTCCCGGGCGGTCCCGGGCGGTCCCGGGCGGTCTGGGGCGTTCCCGGGCAGTCCCGGGCGGTCCGGGCCGGTCCCGGGCCATCCAGGGCGGTCCGGGGCGGTCCCGGGCGGTCCCTGGCGGTCCAGGGCGGTCCCGGGCGGTCCAGGGCGGTCCCGGGCGGTCCGGGGTGGTCCCGGCGGTCCAGGGCGGTCCCGGGCGGTCGGGGCGGTCCCGGGCGGTCCGAGGCGGGTCCTGGGCGGTCCCGGGCGGTCCCGGGCGATCCCGGGCGGTCCCGGGTGGTCCCGGGCGGTCCCGGGCGGTCCCGGGCGGTCCCGGGAGGTCCGCGGCGGTCCCGGGCGGTCCAGGGCAGTCCCGGGCGGTCTGGGGGCGGTCCTGGGCGGTCCCGGGCGGTCCCGGGCGATCCCGGGCAGTCCCGGGCGGTCCGGGCGGTCCCGGGCGGTCCCGGGCGGTCGCGGGCGGTCTCGGGCGGTCCCGGGAGGTCCAGGGCGGTCCCGGGCGGTCCGGGGCGGTCCCGGGCGGTCCGGGGCGGTCCCGGGCGGTCCTGGGCGGTCCCGGGCGATCCCGGGCAGTCCCGGGCAGTCCCGGGCGGTCGCGGGCGGTCCCGGGTGGTCCCGGGCGGTCCGGTCCCGGGCGGTCCCGGGCGGTCCCGGGCGGTCCCGGGCGGTCCCGGGCGGTCCAGGGCGGTCCCGGGCGGTCCGGGGCGGTCCCGGGCGGTCCGGGGCGGTCCCGGGCGGTCCTGGGCGGTCCCGGGCGATCCCGGGCAGTCCCGGGCAGTCCCGGGCGGTCGCGGGCGGTCCCGGGTGGTCCCGGGCGGTCCGGTCCGGGCGGTCCCGGGCGGTCCCGGGCGGTCCCGGGCGGTCCCGGGCGGTCCTGGGCGGTCCCGGGCGGTCCGGGGCGGTCCGGGGCGGTACTGGGCGGTCCCGGGCGGTCCGGGGCGGTCCTGGGCAGTCAAGGGCAGTCCTGGGCGGTCCGGGGCGGTCCCGGGCGGTCCGGGGCGGTCCCAGGCAGTCTGGGGCGGTCCCGGGCGGTCCGGGGCGGTCCCGGGCGGTCCGGGGCGGTCCCGGGCGGTCCGGGGTGGTCCCGGGCGGTCCGGGGCGGTCCCGGGCGGTCCGGGGCGGTCCCGGGCGGTCCCGTGTCGTCCCGGGCGGTCCCAGACGGTCCGGACGGTCCCGGGCGGTCCCGGGCAGTCTCGGGCGGTCCCGGGCGGTCCCGGGCGGTCCCGGGCGTTCCAGGGCGGTCCCGGGCGGTCCAGGGCGGTCCCGGACGGTCCCGGGCGGTCCCTGGCGGTCCCGGGCGGTCCGGGGCGGTCCCGAGCGGTCCCGGGTGGTCCGGGGCGTCCCGGGCGGTCCCGGGCGGTCTGGGGCGGTCCGGGGCGGTCCAGGGCGGTCCCGGGCGGTCCTGGGCGGTCCCGGGCGGTCCCGGGTGGTCCCGGGCGGTCCGGGGCGTCCCGGGCGGTCTGGGGGCGGTCCCGGGCGGTCCCGGGCGGTCCCGGTCGGTCCCAAGCGGTCCTGGGCGGTCCCGGGCGGTCCAGGGCGGTCCTGGGCGGTCCGGGCGGTCCCGGGCGGTCCGGGGCGGTCCCGGGCGGTTCCGGGCGGTCCCGGGCGGTCCCGGGCGGTCCCGGGCGGTCCCGGGCGGTCCCGGGTGGTCCCGGGCGGTCCCGGGCGGTCCCGGGCGGTCTGGGGCGTTCCCGGGCAGTCCCGGGCGGTCCGGGCCGGTCCCGGGCCATCCAGGGCGGTCCGGGGCGTCCCGGGCGGTCCCTGGCGGTCCAGGGCGGTCCCGGGCGGTCCAGGGCGGTCCCGGGCGGTCCGGGGTGGTCCCGGGCGGTCCAGGGCGGTCCCGGGCGGTCGGGGCGGTCCCGGGCGGTCCGAGGCGGTCCTGGGCGGTCCCGGGCGGTCCCGGGCGATCCCGGGCGGTCCGGGTGGTCCCGGGCGGTCCCGGGCGGTCCCGGGCGGTCCCGGGAGGTCCGCGGCGGTCCCGGGCGGTCCAGGGCAGTCCCGGGCGGTCTGGGGCGGTCCTGGGCGGTCCGGGCGGTCCCGGGCGATCCCGGGCAGTCCCGGGCGGTCCCGGGCGGTCGCGGGCGGTCCTGGGCGGTCCCGGGCGGTCCGGGGCGGTCCCGGGCGGTCCCGGGCGGTCCCGGGCGGTTCCGGGCGGTCCCGGGCGGTCCTGGGCGGTCCCGGGCGGTCCGGGGCGATCCGGGGTGGTAACGGGCGGTCCCGGGCGGTCCGAGGCGGTTCTGGGCGGTCCCGGGCGGTCCCGGGCGATCCCGGGCGGTCCCGGGCGGTCCCGGGCGGGGACGGGCGGTCCCGGGCGGTCCCGGGTGGTCCCGGGCGGTCCCGAGCGGTCGCGGGCAGTCCCGTGCGGTCCCGGGCAGTCCCGGCCGGTCCAGGGCGGTCCCGGGCGGTCCAGGGCGGTCCGGGGCGGTCCCGGGCGGTCCCGGGCGGTCCGGGGCGGTCCCGGGCGGTCCAGGGCGGTCCCGGGCGGTCCGGGGCGGTCCCGGGCGGTCCGGGGCGGTCCCGGGCGGTCCGGGGCAGTCCCGGGCGGTCCGAGGCGGCCCTGGGCGGTCCCGGGCGGTCCCGGGCGATCCCGGGCTGTCCCGGGCGGTCCCGGGCGGTCGCGGGCGGTCTCGGGCGGTCCCGGGAGGTCCAGGGCGGTCCCGGGCGGTCCAGGGCGGTCCCGGGCGGTCCGGGGCGGTCCCCGGGCGGTCCTGGGCGGTCCCGGGCGATCCCGGGCAGTCCCGGGCAGTCCCGGGCGGTCGCGGGCGGTCCCGGGTGGTCCCGGGCGGTCCGGTCCCGGGCGGTCCCGGGCGGTCCCGGGCGGTCCCGGGCGGTCCCGGGCGGTCCTGGGCGGTCCCGGGCGGTCCGGGGCGGTCCGGGGCGGTACTGGGCGGTCCCGGGCGGTACGGGGCGGTCCTGGGCAGTCAAGGGCAGTCCCGGGCGGTCCGGGGCGGTCCCGGGCGGTCCGGGGCGGTCCCAGGCAGTCTGGGGCGGTCCCGAGCGGTCCGGGGCGGTCCCGGGTGGTCGGGGCGGTCCTGGGCGGTCCGGGGCGGTCCCAGGGCGGTCCCGGGCGGTCCCGGGCGGTCCCGGGCGGTCCTGGGCGGTCCCGGGCGGTCCGGGGCGGTCCGGGGCGGTACTGGGCGGTCCCGGGCGGTCCGGGGCGGTCCTGGGCAGTCAAGGGCAGTCCTGGGCGGTCCGGGGCGGTCCCGGGCGGTCCGGGGCGGTCCCAGGCAGTCTGGGGCGGTCCCGGGCGGTCCGGGGCGGTCCCGGGCGGTCCGGGGCGGTCCCGGGCGGTCCGGGGTGGTCCCGGGCGGTCCGGGGCGGTCCCGGGCGGTCCGGGGCGGTCCCGGGCGGTCCCGTGTCGTCCCGGGCGGTCCCAGACGGTCCGGACGGTCCCGGGCGGTCCCGGGCAGTCTCGGGCGGTCCCGGGCGGTCCCGGGCGGTCCCGGGCGTTCCAGGGCGGTCCCGGGCGGTCCAGGGCGGTCCCGGGCGGTCCCGGGCGGTCCCTGGCGGTCCCGGGCGGTCCGGGGCGGTCCCGAGCGGTCCCGGGTGGTCCGGGGCGTCCCGGGCGGTCCCGGGCGGTCTGGGGCGGTCCGGGGCGGTCCAGGGCGGTCCCGGGCGGTCCTGGGCGGTCCCGGGCGGTCCCGGGTGGTCCCGGGCGGTCCTGGGCGGTCCCGGGCGGTCTGGGGCGGTCCCGGGCGGTCCCGGGCGGTCCCGGTCGGTCCCGGGCGGTCCTGGGCGGTCCCGGGCGGTCCAGGGCGGTCCTGGGCGGTCCGGGGCGGTCCCGGGCGGTCCGGGGCGGTCCCGGGCGGTCCCGGGCGGTCCCGGGCGGTCCCGGGCGGTCCCGGGCGGTCCCGGGCGGTCCCGGGTGGTCCCGGGCGGTCCCGGGCGGTCCCGGGCGGTCTGGGGCGTTCCCGGGCAGTCCCGGGCGGTCCGGGCCGGTCCCGGGCCATCCAGGGCGGTCCGGGGCGGTCCCGGGCGGTCCCTGGCGGTCCAGGGCGGTCCCGGGCGGTCCAGGGCGGTCCCGGGCGGTCCGGGGTGGTCCCGGGCGGTCCAGGGCGGTCCCGGGCGGTCGGGGCGGTCCCGGGCGGTCCGAGGCGGTCCTGGGCGGTCCCGGGCGGTCCCGGGCGATCCCGGGCGGTCCCGGGTGGTCCCGGGCGGTCCCGGGCGGTCCCGGGCGGTCCCGGGAGGTCCGCGGCGGTCCCGGGCGGTCCAGGGCAGTCCCGGGCGGTCTGGGGCGGTCCTGGGCGGTCCCGGGCGGTCCCGGGCGATCCCGGGCAGTCCCGGGCGGTCCCGGGCGGTCGCGGGCGGTCCTGGGCGGTCCCGGGCGGTCCGGGGCGGTCCCGGGCGGTCCCGGGCGGTCCCGGGCGGTTCCGGGCGGTCCCGGGCGGTCCTGGGCGGTCCCGGGCGGTCCGGGGCGATCCGGGGTGGTAACGGGCGGTCCCGGGCGGTCCGAGGCGGTTCTGGGCGGTCCCGGGCGGTCCCGGGCGATCCCGGGCGGTCCCGGGCGGTCCCGGGCGGGGACGGGCGGTCCCGGGCGGTCCCGGGTGGTCCCGGGCGGTCCCGAGCGGTCGCGGGCAGTCCCGTGCGGTCCCGGGCAGTCCCGGCCGGTCCAGGGCGGTCCCGGGCGGTCCAGGGCGGTCCGGGGCGGTCCCGGGCGGTCCCGGGCGGTCCGGGGCGGTCCCGGGCGGTCCAGGGCGGTCCCGGGCGGTCCGGGGCGGTCCCGGGCGGTCCGGGGCGGTCCCGGGCGGTCCGGGGCAGTCCCGGGCGGTCCGAGGCGGCCCTGGGCGGTCCCGGGCGGTCCCGGGCGATCCCGGGCGGTCCCGGGCGGTCCCGGGCGGTCGCGGGCGGTCTCGGGCGGTCCCGGGAGGTCCAGGGCGGTCCCGGGCGGTCCAGGGCGGTCCCGGGCGGTCCGGGGCGGTCCCGGGCGGTCCTGGGCGGTCCCGGGCGATCCCGGGCAGTCCCGGGCAGTCCCGGGCGGTCGCGGGCGGTCCCGGGTGGTCCCGGGCGGTCCGGTCCCGGGCGGTCCCGGGCGGTCCCGGGCGGTCCCGGGCGGTCCCGGGCGGTCCTGGGCGGTCCCGGGCGGTCCGGGGCGGTCCGGGGCGGTACTGGGCGGTCCCGGGCGGTACGGGGCGGTCCTGGGCAGTCAAGGGCAGTCCCGGGCGGTCCGGGGCGGTCCCGGGCGGTCCGGGGCGGTCCCAGGCAGTCTGGGGCGGTCCCGAGCGGTCCGGGGCGGTCCCGGGCGGTCCGGGGCGGTCCCGGGCGGTCCGGGGTGGTCCCGGGCGGTCCAGGGCGGTCCCGGGCGGTCCGGGGCGGTCCCGGGCGGTCCCGTGTCGTCCCGGGCGGTCCCAGACGGTCCGGACGGTCCCGGGCGGTCCCGGGCGGTCCCGGGCGGTCCCGGGCGGTCGCGGGCGGTCTCGGGCGGTCCCGGGAGGTCCAGGGCGGTCCCGGGCGGTCCAGGGCGGTCCCGGGCGGTCCGGGGCGGTCCCGGGCGGTCCTGGGCGGTCCCGGGCGATCCCGGGCAGTCCCGGGCAGTCCCGGGCGGTCGCGGGCGGTCCCGGGTGGTCCCGGGCGGTCCGGTCCCGGGCGGTCCCGGGCGGTCCCGGGCGGTCCCGGGCGGTCCCGGGCGGTCCTGGGCGGTCCCGGGCGGTCCGGGGCGGTCCGGGGCGGTACTGGGCGGTCCCGGGCGGTACGGGGCGGTCCTGGGCAGTCAAGGGCAGTCCCGGGCGGTCCGGGGCGGTCCCGGGCGGTCCGGGGCGGTCCCAGGCAGTCTGGGGCGGTCCCGAGCGGTCCGGGGCGGTCCCGGGCGGTCCGGGGCGGTCCCGGGCGGTCCGGGGTGGTCCCGGGCGGTCCAGGGCGGTCCCGGGCGGTCCGGGGCGGTCCCGGGCGGTCCCGTGTCGTCCCGGGCGGTCCCAGACGGTCCGGACGGTCCCGGGCGGTCCCGGGCAGTCTCGAGCGGTCCCGGGCGGTCCCGGGCGGTCCCGGGCGTTCCAGGGCGGTCCCGGGCGGTCCAGGGCGGTCCCGGGCGGTCCCGGGCGGTCCCTGGCGGTCCCGGGCGGTCCGGGGCGGTCCCGAGCGGTCCCGGGTGGTCCGGGGCGGTCCCGGGCGGTCCCGGGCGGTCCTGGCGGTCCGGGCGGTCCCGGGCGGTCCGGGGCGGTCCCGGGCGGTCCCGGGCGGTCCCGGGCGGTCCCGGGCGGTCCCGGGCGGTCCCGGGCGGTCCCGGGCGGTCCCGGGCGGTCTCGGGCGGTCTGGGGCGTTCCCGGGCAGTCCCGGGCGGTCCGGGCCGGTCCCGGGCCATCCAGGGCGGTCCGGGGCGGTCCCGGGCGGTCCCTGGCGGTCCAGGGCGGTCCCGGGCGGTCCAGGGCGGTCCCGGGCGGTCCGGGGTGGTCCCGGGCGGTCCAGGGCGGTCCCGGGCGGTCGGGGCGGTCCCGGGCGGTCCGAGGCGGTCCTGGGCGGTCCCGGGCGGTCCCGGGCGATCCCGGGCGGTCCCGGGTGGTCCCGGGCGGTCCCGGGCGGTCCCGGGCGGTCCCGGAAGGTCCGCGGCGGTCCCGGGCGGTCCAGGGCAGTCCCGGGCGGTCTGGGGCGGTCCTGGGCGGTCCCGGGCGGTCCCGGGCGATCCCGGGCAGTCCCGGGCGGTCCCGGGCGGTCGCGGGCGGTCCTGGGCGGTCCCGGGCGGTCCGGGGCGGTCCCGGGCGGTCCGGGGCGGTTCCGGGCGGTCCCGGGCGGTCCCGGGCGGTCCTGGGCGGTCCCGGGCGGTCCGGGGCGATCCGGGGTGGTAACGGGCGGTCCCGGGCGGTCCGAGGCGGTTCTGGGCGGTCCCGGGCGGTCCCGGGCGATCCCGGGCGGTCCCGGGCGGTCCCGGGCGGGGACGGGCGGTCCCGGGCGGTCCCGGGTGGTCCCGGGCGGTCCCGAGCGGTCGCAGGCAGTCCCGTGCGGTCCCGGGCAGTCCCGGCCGGTCCAGGGCGGTCCCGGGCGGTCCAGGGCGGTCCGGGCGGTCCCGGGCGGTCCCGGGCGGTCCGGGGCGGTCCCGGGCGGTCCAGGGCGGTCCCGGGTGGTCCGGGGCGGTCCCGGGCGGTCCGGGGCGGTCCCGGGCGGTCCGGGCAGTCCCGGGCGGTCCGAGGCGGCCCTGGGCGGTCCCGGGCGGTCCCGGGCGATCCCGGGCGGTCCCGGGCGGTCCCGGGCGGTCGCGGGCGGTCTCGAGCGGTCCCGGGTGGTCCCGGGCGGTCCGGTCCCGGGCGGTCCCGGGCGGTCCCGGGCGGTCCCGGGCGGTCCCGGGCGGTCCTGGGCGGTCCCGGGCGGTCCGGGGCGGTCCAGGGCGGTCCCGGGCGGTCCAGGGCGGTCCCGGGCGGTCCGGGGCGGTCCCGGGCGTTCCTGGGTCCCGGGCGGTCCTGGGCGGTCCCGGGCGGTCCGGGGCGGTCCAGGGCGGTCCCGGGCGGTCCAGGGCGGTCCCGGGCGGTCCGGGGCGGTCCCGGGCGTTCCTGGGCGGTCCCGGGCGATCCCGGGCAGTCCCGGGCAGTCCCGGGCGGTCGCGGGCGGTCCCGGGTGGTCCCGGGCGGTCCGGTCCCGGGCGGTCCCGGTCGGTCCCGGGCGGTCCCGGGCGGTCCCGGGCGGTCCTGGGCGGTCCCGGGCGGTCCGGGGCGGTCCGGGGCGGTACTGGGCGGTCCCGGGCGGTCCGGGGCGGTCCTGGGCAGTCAAGGGCAGTCCCGGGCGGTCCGGGGCGGTCCCGGGCGGTCCGGGGCGGTCCCAGGCAGTCTGGGGCGGTCCCGGGCGGTCCGGGGCGGTCCCGGGCGGTCCGGGGCGGTCCCGGGCGGTCCGGGGTGGTCCCGGGCGGTCCGGGGCGGTCCCGGGCGGTCCGGGGCGGTCCCGGGCGGTCCCGTGTCGTCCCGGGCGGTCCCAGACGGTCCGGACGGTCCCGGGCGGTCCCGGGCAGTCTCGAGCGGTCCCGGGCGGTCCCGGGCGGTCCCGGGCGTTCCAGGGCGGTCCCGGGCGGTCCAGGGCGGTCCCGGGCGGTCCCGGGCGGTCCCTGGCGGTCCCGGGCGGTCCGGGGCGGTCCCGAGCGGTCCCGGGTGGTCCGGGGCGGTCCCGGGCGGTCCCGGGCGGTCTGGGGCGGTCCGGGGCGGTCCAGGGCGGTCCCGGGCGGTCCTGGGCGGTCCCGGGCGGTCCCGGGTGGTCCCGGGCGGTCCTGGGTGGTCCCGGGCGGTCCGGGGCGGTCCCGGGCGGTCCCGGGCGGTCCCGGTCGGTCCCGGGCGGTCCTGGGCGGTCCCGGGCGGTCCGGGGCGGTCCTGGGCGGTCCGGGGCGGTCCCGGGCGGTCCGGGGCGGTCCCGGGCGGTCCCGGGTGGTCCCGGGCGGTCCCGGGCGGTCCCGGGCGGTCCCGGGTGGTCCCGGGCGGTCCCGGGCGGTCCCGGGCGGTCTGGGGCGTTCCCGGGCAGTCCCGGGCGGTCCGGCCCGGTCCCGGGCCGTCCAGGGCGGTCCGGGGCGGTCCCGGGCGGTCCCTGGCGGTCCAGGGCGGTCCCGGGCGGTCCAGGGCGGTCCCGGGCGGTCCGGGGTGGTCCCGGGCGGTCCAGGGCGGTCCCGGGCGGTTCGGGGCGGTCCCGGGCGGTCCGAGGCGGTCCTGGGCGGTCTCGGGCGGTCCCGGGCGATCCCGGGCGGTCCCGGGTGGTCCCGGGCGGTCCCGGGCGGTCCCGGGCAGTCCCGGGAGGTCCGCGGCGGTCCCGGACGGTCCAGGGCAGTCCCGGGCGGTCTGGGGCGGTCCTGGGTGGTCCCGGGCGGTCCCGGGCGATCCCGGGCAGTCCCGGGCGGTCCCGGGCGGTCGCGGGCGGTCCCGGGCGGTCCCGGGCGGTCCGGGGCGGTCCCGGGCGGTCCCGGGCGGTCCCGGGCGGTCCCGGGCGGTCCCGGGCGGTCCTGGGCGGTCCCGGGCGGTCCTGGGCGGTCCCGGGCGGTCCGGGGCGATCCGGGGCGGTAACGGGCGGTCCCGGGCGGTCCGGGGCGGTCCTGGGCAGTCAAGGGCGGTACCGGGCGGTCCGGGGCGGTCCCGGGCGGTCCGGGGCGGTCCCAGGCAGTCTGGGGCGGTCCCGGGCGGTCCGGGGCGGTCCCGGGCGGTCCGGGGCGGTCCCGGGCGGTCCGGGGTGGTCCCGGGCGGTCCGGGGCGGTCCCGGGCGGTCCGGGGCGGTCCCGGGTGGTCCAGGGCGGTCCCAGGCGGTCTAGGGCGGTCCGGGGCGGTCCCGGGCGGTCCCGGGCGGTCCTGGGCGGTCCCGGGTGGTCCCGGGTGGTCCCGGGCGGTCCCGGGCGGTCCTGGGCGGTCCGGGGCGGTCCCGTGGCGGTCCCGGGCGGTCCCGGGCGGTCCCGGGCGGTCCTGGGTGGTCCCGGGCGGTCCCGGGCGGTCCCGGGCGGTCCCGGGCGGTCCCGGGCGGTCCCAGGCGGTCCCGGGCGGTCCCGGGTGGTCCTGGGCGGTCCCGGGCGGTCCCGGGCGGTCTGGGGCATTCCCGGGCGGTCCCGGGCAGTCTGGGGCGGTCCCGGGCCGTCCCAGGCGGTCCCGGGCGGTCCCGGGCGGTCCCGGGCGGTCCCGGGCGGTCCCGGGAGGTCCGGGGCGGTCCCGGGCGGTCCGGGGCGGTCCCAGGCGGTCCGGGGCGGTTCCGGGCGGTCCCGGGCGGTCCGGGGCGGTCCGGGGTGGTAACCGGCGGTCCCGGGCGGTCCGGTGCGGTCCCGGGCGGTCCCGGGCGGTCCCGGGCGGTCCGGGGCGGTCCTGGGCGGTCCGGGGCAATCCCGGGCAGTCTGGGGCGGTCCCGGGCGGTCCGGGGCGGTCCCGGGCGGTCCGGGGCGGTCCCGGGCGGTCCGGGGTGGTCCCGGGCGGTCCGGGGCGGTCACGGGCGGTCCGAGGCTGTCCCGGGCGGTCTCGTGTGGTCCCGGGCGGTCCCAGACGGTCCGGACGGTCCCGGGCGGTCCCGGGCGGTCTCAGGCGGTCCCAGGCGGTCCCGGGCGGTCCCGGGCGTTCCAGGGCGGTCCCGGGCGGTCCGGGGTGGTCCCGGGCGGTCCGGGGCGGTCACGGGCGGTCCAAGGCTGTCCCGGGCGGTCCCGTGTGGTCCCGGGCGGTCCCAGACGGTCCGGACGGTCCCGGGCGGTCCCGGGCGGTCTCAGGCGGTCCCAGGCGGTCCCGGGCGGTCCCGGGCGTTCCAGGGCGGTCCCGGGCGGTCCAGGGCGGTCCCGGGCGGTCCCGGGCGGTCCCGGGCGGTCCTTGGCGGTCCGAGGCGGTCCCGGGCGGTCCTGGGTGGTCCGGGGCGGTCCCGGGCGGTCCAGGGCGGTCCGGGGCGGTCCCGGGCGGTCCGGGGCGGTCCCGGGCGGTCACGGGCAGTCCCGGGCGGTCCCGGGCGGTCCCGGGCGGTCCAGGTCGTGCCGGGGCGGTCCCGGGCGGTCCCGGGCGGTCCCGGGTGGTCCCGGGTGGTCTCGGGCGGTCCCGGGCGGTCCGGGGCGGTCCCGGGCGGTCCCAGGCGGTCCCGGGCGGTTCCGGGCGGTCCCGGGCGGTCCCTGGCGGTCCCGGGCGGGGACGGGCGGTCCCGGGCGGTCCCGGGTGGTCCCGGGCGGTCCCGGGCGGTCCCGGGCGGTCCCGGGCGGTCCCGGGCGGTCCCGGCCGGTCCCGGGCGGTCCCGGGCGGTCCAGGGCGGTCCGGGGCGGTCCCGGGCGGTCACGGGCGGTCCGGGGTGGTCCCGGGCGGTCCGGGGCGGTTACGGGCGGTCCAAGGCTGTCCCGGGCAGTTCACGGCGGTCCCGGGCGGTCACGGGCGGTCCCGGGCGGTCCCGGGCGGTCCCGGGCGGTCCGGGGTGGTCCCGGGCGGTCCGGGGCGGTCACGGGCGGTCCAAGGCTGTCCCGGGCGGTCCCGTGTGGTCCCGGGCGGTCCCAGACGGTCCGGACGGTCCCGGGCGGTCCCGGGCAGTCTCAGGCGGTCCCAGGCGGTCCCGGGCGGTCCCGGGCGTTCCAGGGCGGTCCCGGGCGGTCCAGGGCGGTCCCGGGCGGTCCCGGGCGGTCCCGGGCGGTCCCGGGCGGTGCGAGGCGGTCCCGGGCAGTCTCGGGTGGTCCGGGGCGGTCCCGGGCGGTCCAGGGCGGTCCGGGGCGGTCCCGGGCGGTCCGGGGCGGTCCCGGGCGGTCACGGGCAGTCCCGGGCGGTCCCGGGCGGTCCCGGGCGGTCCAGGTCGTGCCGGGGCGGTTCCGGGCGGTCCCGGGCGGTCCCGGGTGGTCCCGGGCGGTCTCGGGCGGTCCCGGGCGGTCCGGGGCGGTCCCGGGAGGTCCCGGGCAGTCCGGGGCAGTCCTGGGCCGTCCCGGGCGGTCCCAGGCGGTCCCGGGCGGTCCCGGGCGGTCCCAGGCGGTCCCGGGTGGTTCCGGGCGGTCCCGGGCGGTCCCTGGCGGTCCCAGGCAGGGACGGGCGGTCCCGGGCGGTCCCGGGTGGTCCCGGGCGGTCCCGGGCAATCCCGGGCAGTCCCGGGCGGTCCCGGGCGGTCCCGGGCGGTCCCGGCCGGTCCCGGGCGGTCCCGGGCGGTCCAGGGCGGTCCGGGGCGGTCCCGGGCGGTCACGGGCGGTCCGGGGTGGTCCCGGGCGGTCCGGGGCGGTTACGGGCGGTCCAAGGCTGTCCCGGGCAGTTCACGGCGGTCCCGGGCGGTCACGGGCGGTCCCGGGCGGTCCCGGGCGGTCCCGGGCGGTCCGGGGTGGTCCCGGGCGGTCCGGGGCGGTCACGGGCGGTCCAAGGCTGTCCCGGGCGGTCCCGTGTGGTCCCGGGCGGTCCCAGACGGTCCGGACGGTCCCGGGCGGTCCCGGGCAGTCTCAGGCGGTCCCAGGCGGTCCCGGGCGGTCCCGGGCGTTCCAGGGCGGTCCCGGGCGGTCCAGGGCGGTCCCGGGCGGTCCCGGGCGGTCCCGGGCGGTCCCGGGCGGTGCGAGGCGGTCCCGGGCAGTCTCGGGTGGTCCGGGGCGGTCCCGGGCGGTCCAGGGCGGTCCGGGGCGGTCCCGGGCGGTCCGGGGCGGTCCCGGGCGGTCACGGGCAGTCCCGGGCGGTCCCGGGCGGTCCCGGGCGGTCCAGGTCGTGCCGGGGCGGTTCCGGGCGGTCCCGGGCGGTCCCGGGTGGTCCCGGGCGGTCTCGGGCGGTCCCGGGCGGTCCGGGGCGGTCCCGGGAGGTCCCGGGCAGTCCGGGGCAGTCCTGGGCCGTCCCGGGCGGTCCCAGGCGGTCCCGGGCGGTCCCGGGCGGTCCCAGGCGGTCCCGGGTGGTTCCGGGCGGTCCCGGGCGGTCCCTGGCGGTCCCAGGCAGGGACGGGCGGTCCCGGGCGGTCCCGGGTGGTCCCGGGCGGTCCCGGGCAATCCCGGGCAGTCCCGGGCGGTCCCGGGCGGTCCCGGCCGGTCCCGGGCGGTCCCGGGCGGTCCAGGGCGGTCCGGGGTGGTCCCGGGCGGTCCCGGGCGGTCCGGGGCGGTCCCGGGCGGTCCAGGGCGGTCCCGGGCGGTCCCGGGCGGTCCCAGGCAGTCCCGAGCGGTTCCGGGCAGTCCCGGGCGGTCCCTGGCGGTCCCGGGTGGTCCCGGGCGGTCCCGGGCGGTCCCGGGCGGTCCCGGGCGGTCCCGGGCGGTCCCGGCCGGTCCCGGGCGGTCCCGGGCGGTCCTGGGCGGTCCGGGGCGGTCCCGGGCGGTCCGGGGCTGTACTGGGCGGTCCCGGTCGGTCCGGGGCGGTCCTGGGCAGTCAAGGGCAGTCCCGGGCGGTTCGGGGCGGTCCCGGGCGGTCCGGGGCGGTCCCAGGCAGTCTGGGGCGGTCCCGGGCGGTCCGGGGCGGTCCCGGGCGGTCCGGGGCAGTCCCGGGCGGTCCGAGGCGGTTCTGGGCGGTCCCGGGCGGTCCCGGGCGATCCCGGGCGGTCCCGGGCGGTCCCGGGCGGTCCCGGGCGGTCCCGGGCGGTCCCGGGAGGTCGGGGGTGGTCCCGGGCGGGGACGGGCGGTCCCGGGCGGTCCCGGGTGGTCCCGGGCGGTCCCGAGCGGTCCCGGGCAGTCCCGTGCGGTCCCGGGCAGTCCCGGCCGGTCCAGGGCGGTCCCGGGCGGTCCAGGGCGGTCCGGGGCGGTCCCGGGCGGTCCCGGGCGGTCCGGGGCGGTCCCGGGCGGTCCAGGGCGGTCCCGGGCGGTCCGGGGCGGTCCCGGGCGGTCCGGGGCGGTCCCGGGCGGTCCGGGGCGGTCCCGGGCGGTCCGAGGCGGCCCTGGGCGGTCCCGGGCGGTCCCGGGCGATCCCGGGCGGTCCCGGGCGGTCCCGGGCGGTCGCGGGCGGTCTCAGGCGGTCCCGGGAGGTCCGGGGCAGTCCCGGGCGGTCCGGGGCGGTCCCGGGCGGTCCGGGGCAGTCCCGGGCGGTCCTGGGCGGTCCCGGGCGATCCCGGGCAGTCCCGGGCAGTCCCGGGTGGTCGCGGGCGGTCCCGGGTGGTCCCGGGCGGTCCGCTCCCGGGCGGTCCCGGGCGGTCCCGGGCGGTCCCGGGCGGTCCCGGGCGGTCCTGGGCGGTCCCGGGCGGTCCGGGGCGGTCCGGGGCGGTACTGGGCGGTCCCGGGCGGTCCGGGGCGGTCCTGGGCAGTCAAGGGCAGTCTCGGGCGGTCCGGGGCGGTCCCGGGCGGTCCGGGGCGGTCCCAGGCAGTCTGGGGCGGTCCCGGGCGGTCCGGGGCGGTCCTGGGCGGTCCGGGGCGGTCCCGGGCGGTCAGGGGTGGTCCCGGGCGGTCCGGGGCGGTCCCGGGCGGTCCGGGGCGGTCCCGGGCGGTCCGGGGCGGTCCCGGGCGGTCACGGGCAGTCCCGGGCGGTCCCGGGCGGTCCCGGGCGGTCCAGGTCGTGCCGGGGCGGTTCCGGGCGGTCCCGGGCGGTCCCGGGTGGTCCCGGGCGGTCCCGGGCGGTCCCGGGTGGTCCCGGGCGGTCTCGGGCGGTCCCGGGCGGTCCGGGGCGGTCCCGGGAGGTCCCGGGCAGTCCGGGGCAGTCCTGGGCCGTCCCGGGCGGTCCCAGGCGGTCCCGGGCGGTCCCGGGCGGTCCCAGGCGGTCCCGGGCGGTTCCGGGCGGTCCCGGGCGGTCCCTGGCGGTCCCAGGCAGGGACGGGCGGTCCCGGGCGGTCCCGGGTGGTCCCGGGCGGTCCCGGGCAATCCCGGGCAGTCCCGGGCGGTCCCGGGCGGTCCCGGCCGGTCCCGGGCGGTCCCGGGCGGTCCAGGGCGGTCCGGGGTGGTCCCGGGCGGTCCCGGGCGGTCCGGGGCGGTCCCGGGCGGTCCAGGGCGGTCCCGGGCGGTCCCGGGCGGTCCCAGGCGGTCCCGGGCGGTTCTGGGCAGTCCCGGGCGGTCCCTGGCAGTCCCGGGTGGTCCCGGGCGGTCCCGGGCGGTCCCGGGCGGTCCCGGGCGGTCCCGGGCGGTCCCGGCCGGTCCCGGGCGGTCCCGGGCGGTCCAGGGCGGTCCGGGGCGGTCCCGGGCGGTCCGGGGCTGTACTGGGCGGTCCCGGTCGGTCCGGGGCGGTCCTGGGCAGTCAAGGGCAGTCCCGGGCGGTTCGGGGCGGTCCCGGGCGGTCCGGGGCGGTCCCAGGCAGTCTGGGGCGGTCCCGGGCGGTCCGGGGCGGTCCCGGGCGGTCCGGGGCAGTCCCGGGCGGTCCGAGGCGGTTCTGGGCGGTCCCGGGCGGTCCCGGGCGATCCCGGGCGGTCCCGGGCGGTCCCGGGCGGTCCCGGGCGGTCCCGGGCGGTCCCGGGAGGTCGGGGGTGGTCCCGGGCGGGGACGGGCGGTCCCGGGCGGTCCCGGGTGGTCCCGGGCGGTCCCGAGCGGTCCCGGGCAGTCCCGTGCGGTCCCGGGCAGTCCCGGCCGGTCCAGGGCGGTCCCGGGCGGTCCAGGGCGGTCCGGGGCGGTCCCGGGCGGTCCCGGGCGGTCCGGGGCGGTCCCGGGCGGTCCAGGGCGGTCCCGGGCGGTCCGGGGCGGTCCCGGGCGGTCCGGGGCGGTCCCGGGCGGTCCGGGGCGGTCCCGGGCGGTCCGAGGCGGCCCTGGGCGGTCCCGGGCGGTCCCGGGCGATCCCGGGCGGTCCCGAGCGGTTCCGGGCAGTCCCGGGCGGTCCCTGGCGGTCCCGGGTGGTCCCGGGCGGTCCCGGGCGGTCCCGGGCGGTCCCGGGCGGTCCCGGGCGGTCCCGGCCGGTCCCGGGCGGTCCCGGGTGGTCCAGGGCGGTCCGGGGCGGTCCCGGGCGGTCCGGGGCTGTACTGGGCGGTCCCGGTCGGTCCGGGGCGGTCCTGGGCAGTCAAGGGCAGTCCCGGGCGGTTCGGGGCGGTCCCGGGCGGTCCGGGGCGGTCCCAGGCAGTCTGGGGCGGTCCCGGGCGGTCCGGGGCGGTCCCGGGCGGTCCGGGGCAGTCCCGGGCGGTCCGAGGCGGTTCTGGGCGGTCCCGGGCGGTCCCGGGCGATCCCGGGCGGTCCCGGGCGGTCCCGGGCGGTCCCGGGCGGTCCCGGGCGGTCCCGGGAGGTCGGGGGTGGTCCCGGGCGGGGACGGGCGGTCCCGGGCGGTCCCGGGTGGTCCCGGGCGGTCCCGAGCGGTCCCGGGCAGTCCCGTGCGGTCCCGGGCAGTCCCGGCCGGTCCAGGGCGGTCCCGGGCGGTCCAGGGCGGTCCGGGGCGGTCCCGGGCGGTCCCGGGCGGTCCGGGGCGGTCCCGGGCGGTCCAGGGCGGTCCCGGGCGGTCCGGGGCGGTCCCGGGCGGTCCGGGGTGGTCCCGGGCGGTCCGGGGCGGTCCCGGGCGGTCCGAGGCGGCCCTGGGCGGTCCCGGGCGGTCCCGGGCGATCCCGGGCGGTCCCGGGCGGTCCCGGGCGGTCGCGGGCGGTCTCAGGCGGTCCCGGGAGGTCCGGGGCAGTCCCGGGCGGTCCGGGGCGGTCCCGGGCGGTCCGGGGCAGTCCCGGGCGGTCCTGGGCGGTCCCGGGCGATCCCGGGCAGTCCCGGGCAGTCCCGGGTGGTCGCGGGCGGTCCCGGGTGGTCCCGGGCGGTCCGCTCCCGGGCGGTCCCGGGCAGTCCCGGGCGGTCCCGGGCGGTCCCGGGCGGTCCTGGGCGGTCCCGGGCGGTCCGGGGCGGTCCGGGGCGGTACTGGGCGGTCCCGGGCGGTCCGGGGCGGTCCTGGGCAGTCAAGGGCAGTCTCGGGCGGTCCGGGGCGGTCCCGGGCGGTCCGGGGCGGTCCCAGGCAGTCTGGGGCGGTCCCGGGCGGTCCGGGGCGGGCCTGGGCGGTCCGGGGCGGTCCCGGGCGGTCAGGGGTGGTCCCGGGCGGTCCGGGGCGGTCCCGGGCGGTCCGGGGCGGTCCCGGGCGGTCCGGGGCGGTCCCGGGCGGTCACGGGCAGTCCCGGGCGGTCCCGGGCGGTCCCGGGCGGTCCAGGTCGTGCCGGGGCGGTTCCGGGCGGTCCCGGGCGGTCCCGGGTGGTCCCGGGCGGTCCCGGGCGGTCCCGGGTGGTCCCGGGCGGTCTCGGGCGGTCCCGGGCGGTCCGGGGCGGTCCCGGGAGGTCCCGGGCAGTCCGGGGCAGTCCTGGGCCGTCCCGGGCGGTCCCAGGCGGTCCCGGGCGGTCCCGGGCGGTCCCAGGCGGTCCCGGGCGGTTCCGGGCGGTCCCGGGCGGTCCCTGGCGGTCCCAGGCAGGGACGGGCGGTCCCGGGCGGTCCCGGGTGGTCCCGGGCGGTCCCGGGCAATCCCGGGCAGTCCCGGGCGGTCCCGGGCGGTCCCGGCCGGTCCCGGGCGGTCCCGGGCGGTCCAGGGCGGTCCGGGGTGGTCCCGGGCGGTCCCGGGCGGTCCGGGGCGGTCCCGGGCGGTCCAGGGCGGTCCCGGGCGGTCCCGGGCGGTCCCAGGCGGTCCCGGGCGGTTCCGGGCAGTCCCGGGCGGTCCCTGGCAGTCCCGGGTGGTCCCGGGCGGTCCCGGGCGGTCCCGGGCGGTCCCAGGCGGTCCCGGGCGGTCCCGGCCGGTCCCGGGCGGTCCCGGGCGGTCCAGGGCGGTCCGGGGCGGTCCCGGGCGGTCCGGGGCTGTACTGGGCGGTCCCGGTCGGTCCGGGGCGGTCCTGGGCAGTCAAGGGCAGTCCCGGGCGGTTCGGGGCGGTCCCGGGCGGTCCGGGGCGGTCCCAGGCAGTCTGGGGCGGTCCCGGGCGGTCCGGGGCGGTCCCGGGCGGTCCGGGGCAGTCCCGGGCGGTCCGAGGCGGTTCTGGGCGGTCCCGGGCGGTCCCGGGCGATCCCGGGCGGTCCCGGGCGGTCCCGGGCGGTCCCGGGCGGTCCCGGGCGGTCCCGGGAGGTCGGGGGTGGTCCCGGGCGGGGACGGGCGGTCCCGGGCGGTCCCGGGTGGTCCCGGGCGGTCCCGAGCGGTCCCGGGCAGTCCCGTGCGGTCCCGGGCAGTCCCGGCCGGTCCAGGGCGGTCCCGGGCGGTCCAGGGCGGTCCGGGGCGGTCCCGGGCGGTCCCGGGCGGTCCGGGGCGGTCCCGGGCGGTCCAGGGCGGTCCCGGGCGGTCCGGGGCGGTCCCGGGCGGTCCGGGGCGGTCCCGGGCGGTCCGGGGCGGTCCCGGGCGGTCCGAGGCGGCCCTGGGCGGTCCCGGGCGGTCCCGGGCGATCCCGGGCGGTCCCGGGCGGTCCCGGGCGGTCGCGGGCGGTCTCAGGCGGTCCCAGGAGGTCCGGGGCGGTCCCGGGCGGTCCGGGGCGGTCCCGGGCGGTCCGGGGCAGTCCCGGGCGGTCCTGGGCGGTCCCGGGCGATCCCGGGCAGTCCCGGGCAGTCCCGGGGTGGTCGCGGGCGGTCCCGGGTGGTCCCGGGCGGTCCGCTCCCGGGCGGTCCCGGGCGGTCCCGGGCGGTCCCGGGCGGTCCCGGGCGGTCCTGGGCGGTCCCGGGCGGTCCGGGGCGGTCCGGGGCGGTACTGGGCGGTCCCGGGCGGTCCGGGGCGGTCCTGGGCAGTCAAGGGCAGTCTCGGGCGGTCCGGGGCGGTCCCGGGCGGTCCGGGGCGGTCCCAGGCAGTCTGGGGCGGTCCCGGGCGGTCCGGGGCGGTCCCGGGCGGTCCGGGGCGGTCCCGGGCGGTCAGGGGTGGTCCCGGGCGGTCCGGGGCGGTCCCGGGCGGTCCGGGGCGGTCCCGGGCGGTCCCGTGTCGTCCCGGGCGGTCCCAGACGGTCCGGACGGTCCCGGGCGGTCCCGGGCAGTCTCGGGCGGTCCCGGGCGGTCCCGGGCGGTCCCGGGCGTTCCAGGGCGGTCCCGGGCGGTCCCGGGCGGTCCCGGGCGGTCCCGGGCGGTCCTGGGCGGTCCCCGGGCGGTCCGGGGCGGTCCCGAGCGGTCCCGGGTGGTCCGGGGCGGTCCCGGGCGGTCCAGGGCGGTCTTTGGGCGGTCCGGGGCGGTCCAGGGCGGTCCCGGGCGGTCCTGGGCGGTCCCGGGCGGTCCCGGGTGGTCCCGGGCGGTCCTGGGCGGTCCCGGGCGGTCCGGGGCGGTCCCGGGCGGTCCTGGGCGGTCCCGGGTCGGTCCCGGGCGGTCCTGGGCGGTCCCGGGCGGTCCGGGGTGGTCCTGGGCGGTCCGGGGCGGGTCCCGGCGGTCCGGGGCGGTCCCGGGCGGTCCCGGGCGGTCCCGGGCGGTCCCGGGCCGTCCCGGGCGGTCCCGGGCGGTCCCGGTGGTCCCGGGCGGTCCCGGGCGGTCCCGGGCGGTCTGGGGCGTTCCCGGGCAGTCCCGGGCGGTCCGGGGCGGTCCCGGGCCGTCCAGGGCGGTCCGGGGCGGTCCCGGGGCGGTCCTGGCGGTCCAGGGCGGTCCCGGCGGTCCAGGGCGGTCCCGGGCGGTCCGGGGTGGTCCCGGGCGGTCCAGGGCTGTCCCGGGCGGTCCGGAGCGGTCCCGGGCGGTCCGAGGCGGTCCTGGGCGGTCCCGGGCGGTCCCGGGCGATCCCGGGCGGTCCCGGGCGGTCCCGGGAGGTCCGCGGCGGTCCCGGGCGGTTCGGGGCAGTCCCGGGCGGTCCGGGGCGGTCCTGGGCGGTCCCGGGCGGTCCCGGGCGATCCCGGGCAGTCCCGGGCGGTCCCGGGCGGTCGCGGGCGGTCCCAGGCGGTCCTGGGCGGTCCGGGGCGGTCCCGGGCGGTCCCGGGCGGTCCCGGGCGGTCCCGGGCGGTCCCGGGCGGTCCTGGGCGGTCCCGGGCGGTCCGGGGCGATCCGGGGCGGTAACGGGCGGTCCCGGGCGGTCCGGGGCGGTCCTTGGCAGTCAAGGGCGGTCCCGGGCGGTCCAGGGCGGTCCCGGGCGGTCCGGGGCGGTCCCAGGCAGTCTGGGGCGGTCCCGGGTGGTCCGGGGCGGTCCCGGGCGGTCCGGGGGCGGTCCCGGGCGGTCCGGGGTGGTCCCAGGCGGTCCGGGGCGGTCCCGGGCGGTCCGGGGCGGTCCCGGGTGGTCCAGGGCGGTCCCGGGCGGTCTGGGGCGGTCCGGGGCGGTCCCGGGCGGTTCCGGGCAGTCCTGGGCGGTCCCGGGTGGTCCCGGGTGGTCCCGGGCGGTCCCGGGCGGTCCTGGGCGGTCCGGGGCGGTCCCGGGCGGTCCCGGGCGGTCCTGGGCGGTCCCGGGCGGTCCCGGGCGGTCCCCGGCGGTCCCGGGCGGTCCCGGGCGGTCCCAGGCCGGGTGGTCCTGGGCGGTCCCCGGGCGGTCCCGGGCGGTCTGGGGCGTTCCCGGGCGGTCCCGGGCGGTCTGGGGCGGTCCCGGGCCGTCCCAGGCGGTCCCGGGCGGTCCCGGGCGGTCCCGGGCGGTCCCGGGCGGTCCCGGGCGGTCCCGGGAGGTCCGGGGCGGTCCCGGGCGGTCCGGGGCGGTCCAGGGCGGTCCGGGGCGGTCCCGGGTGGTCCCGGGCGGTCCGGGGCGGTCCGGGGTGGTAACCGGCGGTCCCGGGCGGTCCGGTGCGGTCCCGAGCGGTCCCGGGCGGTCCCGGGCGGTCCGGGGCGGTCCTGGGCGGTCCGGGGCAATCCCGGGCAGTCTGGGGCGGTCCCGGGCGGTCCGGGGCGGTCCCGGGCGGTCCGGGGCGGTCCAGGGCGGTCCGGGGTGGTCCCGGGCGGTCCGTGGCGGTCACGGGCGGTCCGAGGCTGTCCCGGGCGGTCCCGTGTGGTCCCGGGCGGTCCCAGACGGTCCGGACGGTCCCGGGCGGTCCCGGGCGGTCTCAGGCGGTCCCAGGCGGTCCCGGGCGGTCCCGGTCGTTCCAGGGCGGTCCCGGGCGGTCCAGGGCGGTCCCGGGTGGTCCTGGGCGGTCCCGGGTGGTCCCGGGCGGTCCGAGGCAGTCCCGGGCGGTCCCGGGCGGTCCGGGGCGGTCCTGGGCGGTCCGGGCAATCCCGGGCAGTCTGGGGCGGTCCCGGGCGGTCCGGGGCGGTCCCGGGCGGTCCGGGGCGGTCCAGGGCGGTCCGGGGTGGTCCCGGGCGGTCCCGGGCGGTCACGGGCGGTCCGAGGCTGTCCCGGGCGGTCCCGTGTGGTCCCGGGCGGTCGCAGACGGTCCGGACGGTCCCGGGCGGTCCCGGGCGGTCTCAGGCGGTCCCAGGCGGTCCCGGGCGGTCCCGGGCGTTCCAGGGCGGTCCCGGGCGGTCCAGGGCGGTCCCGGGTGGTCCTGGGCGGTCCCGGGTGGTCCTGGGCGGTCCGAGGCAGTCCCGGGCGGTCCCAGGTGGTCCGGGGCGGTCCCGGGCGGTCCGGGGCGGGCGGTCCCGGGCGGTCGGGGCGCGGTCCCGGGCGGTCCCGGGGTGTCCGGGGCGGTCCCGGGCGGTCCCGGGCGGTCCCGGGTGGTCCCGGGCGGTCCCGGGCGCTCCCGGGCGGTCCCGGGCAGTGCCGGGCGGTCCCGGGCAGTCCCGGGCGGTCCCGGGCGGTCCCGGGCGGTCCGGGGCGGTCCCGGGCGGTCCGGGGCGGTCCGGGGCGGTCCCGGGCAGTTCGCGAGCGGTCTGAGGCGGTCCCGGGCGGTCCCGGGCGGTCCCCGGCGGTACGGGGCGGTCCCGGGCGGTCCGGGGCGGTCCCGGGCGGTCCGGGGCGGTCCCGGGCGGTCCGGGGCGGTCCCGGGCGGTCCGGGGCGGTCCCGGGCGGTCCGGAGCGGTCCCGGGCGGTCCGGGGCGGTCCCGGGCGGTCCGGAGCGGTCCGGGGCGGTCCCGGGCGGTCCGGGGCGGTCCCGGCGGTCCGGGCCGGTCCCGGGCGGTCCGGGGCGTTCCAGGGCGGTCCCGGGCGGTCCAGAGCGGTCCCGGGGCGTTCCAGGGCGGTCCCGGGCGGTCCCGGGCGGTCCCGGGCGGTCCCAGGCAGTCCCGGGCAGTCCAGAGCGGTCCCGGGGCGTTCCAGGGCGGTCCCGGGCGGTCCGGGGCGGTCCCGGGCGGTCCTGGGTGGTCCCGGTCGGTCCTGGGCGGTTCCGGGCGGTCCCGGGTGGACCGGGGCGGTCCTGGGCGGTCCGAGGCGGTCCGGGTGGTCCGGGGCGTTCCCGGGCGATCCGGGGCGGTCCCGGGCGGTCCGGGGCGGTCCCTGGCGCTCCCGGGCGGTCCCAGGCGATCCCGGGCGGTCGTGGGCGGTCCTGGGCGGTCCCGGGCGGTCTCGGGCGGTCCCGGGCGGTTCAGGGCGGTCCCGGGCGGTCCGGGGCGGTCCCGGGCGGTCCCGGGCGGTCCCGGGCAATCCGGGGCGGTCCTGGGCGGTTCCAGGGCGGTCGCGGGCGGTCCGGGGCGGTCCCGGGCGGTACGGGGCGGTCCCGGGCGCTCCCGGGCGGTCCTGGGCGGTCCGGGGCGGTCCCGGGCGCTCCCGGGCGGTCCTGGGCGGTCCCGGGCGGTCCCGGGCGGTCCCGGGCGGTCCCGGGCGGTACCGGGCGTTCCAGGGCGGTCCTGGGCGGTCCCGGTCGGTCCTGGGCGGTCCGGTCCTGGGCGGTCCCCGGGCGGTCCGGGCGGTCCCGGGCGGGTCCCGGGCGGTCCCGGCGGTACCGGGCGGTCCCGGGCGGTCTTGGGTGGTCCCGGGCGGTCCCGGGCGGTCCCAGGCGGTCCCGGTCGGTCCCGGGCAGTCCCGGGCGGTCCCGGGCGCTCACGGGCGGTCCCGGGCAGTGCCGGGCGGTCCCGGGCAGTCCCGGGCGGTCCCGGGCGGTCCCGGGCGGTCCGGGGCGGTCCCGGGCGGTCCGGGGCGGTCCGGGGCGGTCCCGGGCGGTTCGCGGGCGGTCTGGGGCGGTCCCGGGCGGTCCCGGGCGGTCCCCGGCGGTCCGGGGCGGTCCCGGGCGGTCCGGGGCGGTCTCGGGCGGTCTGGGCCGGTCCCGGGTGGTCCGGGGCGTTCCAGGGCGGTCCCGGGCGGTCCAGGGCGGTCCCGGCGGTCCCGGGCGGTCCCGGGCGGTCCCGGGCGGTCCCTGGCGGTCCCTGGCGGTCCCGGCGGTCCGGGGCGGTCCCGGGCGGTCCCGGGCGGTCCCGGGCGGTCCCGGGCGGTCCCGGGCGGTCCGGGGCAGTCCCGGGCGGTCCCGGGCGGTCCCGGGCGGTCCGGGGCGGTCCCGGGCGGTCCGGGGCGGTCCGGGCGGTCCGGGGCGGTCCCGGGCGGTCCGGGGCGGTCCCGGGCGGTCCGGGGCGGTCCCGGGCGGTCCGGGGCGGTCCCGGGCGGTCCGGAGCGCTCCGGGGCGGTCCCGGGCGGTCCGGGGCGGTCCCGGGCGGTCCGGGCCGGTCCCGGGCGGTCCGGGGCGTTCCAGGGCGGTCCCGGGCGGGCCAGGGCGGTCGCGGGGCGTTCCAGGGCGGTCCCGGGCGGTCCAGGGCGGTCCCGGGCGGTCCGGGGCGGTCCCGGGCAGTCCGGGGCGGTCCCGGGCGGTCCGGGACGGTCCCGGGCGGTCCGGGGCGGTTCCGGGCGGTCCGGGGCGGTCCCGGGCGGTCCGGAGCGGTCCGGGGCGGTCCCGGGCGGTCCGGGGCGGTCCCGGGCGGGACCGGGCCGGTCCCGGGCGGTCCGGGGCGGTCCCGGGCGGTCCGGGGCGGTCCCGGGCGGTCCGGGGCGGCGGCGGTCCGGGCGGTCCGGGGCGGTCCCGGGCGGTCCGGGCGGTCCTGGGCGGTCCGGGGCGGTCCGGGGCGGTCCCGGGCGGTCCCGGGCGGTCCCGGGCGGTCCCGGGCGGTCCGGGGCGGTCCTGGGCGGTCCGGGGCCATCCCGGGTGGTTTGGGGCGGTCCGGGCGGTCCGGGGCGCTCCCGGGCGTTCCCGGGCAATCCTGGGCGGTCCCGGGCGGTCCTGGCCGGTCCCGGGCGGACCCGGGCGGTCCCAGGCGGTCCTGGGCGGTCCCGGGCGGTCCCGTGCGGTCCCGGGCGGTCCCGGGCGGTCCCGGGCGGTCTGGGGCGGTCCCGGGCGGTCCCAGGCGGTCCCGGGCGGTCCCGAGCGGTCCCAGGCGGTCCCGGGCGGTCCCGGGTGTTCCAGGGCGGTCCCGGGCGGTCCAGGGCGGTCCCGGGCGGTCCCGGGCGGTACCGGGCGTTCCAGGGCGGTCCTGGGCGGTCCCGGTCGGTCCTGGGCGGTCCCTGGCGGTCCCAGGCGGTCCCGGGCGGTCCCGGGCGGTCCGAGGCTGTCCCGGGCGGTCCCGTGTGGTCCCGGGCGGTCCCAGACGGTCCGGACGGTCCCGGGCGGTCCCGGGCGGTCTCAGGCGGTCCCAGGCGGTCCCGGGCGGTCCCGGGCGTTCCAGGGCGGTCCCGGGCGGTCCAGGGCGGTCCCGGGTGGTCCTGGGCGGTCCCGGGTGGTCCCGGGCGGTCCGAGGCAGTCCCGGGCGGTCCCGGGCGGTCCGGGGCGGTCCTGGGCGGTCCGGGGCAATCCCGGGCAGTCTGGGGCGGTCCCGGGCGGTCCGGGGCGGTCCCGGGCGGTCCGGGGCGGTCCTGGGCGGTCCGGGGTGGTCCCGGGCGGTCCGGGGCGGTCACCGGCGGTCCGAGGCTGTCTCGGGCGGTCCCGTGTGGTCCCGGGCGGTCGCAGACGGTCCGGACGGTCCCGGGCGGTCCCGGGCGGTCTCAGGCGGTCCCAGGCGGTCCCGGGCGGTCCCGGGCGTTCCAGGGCGGTCCCGGGCGGTCCAGGGCGGTCCCGGGTGGTCCTGGGCGGTCCCGGGTGGTCCCGGGCGGTCCGAGGCAGTCCCGGGCGGTCCCAGGTGGTCCGGGGCGGTCCCGGGCGGTCCGGGGCGGGCGGTCCCGGGCGGTCGCGGGCGGTCCCGGGCGGTCCCGGGGTGTCCGGGGCGGTCCCGGGCGGTCCCGGGCGGTCCCGGGTGGTCCCGGGCGGTCCCGGGCGCTCCCGGGCGGTCCCGGGCAGTGCCGGGCGGTCCCGGGCAGTCCCGGGCGGTCCCGGGCGGTCCCGGGCGGTCCGGGGCGGTCCCGGGCGGTCCGGGGCGGTCCGGGGCGGTCCCGGGCAGTTCGCGAGCGGTCTGAGGCGGTCCCGGGCGGTCCCGGGCGGTCCCCGGCGGTCCGGGGCGGTCCCGGGCGGTCCGGGGCGGTCCCGGGCGGTCCGGGGCGGTCCCGGGCGGTCCGGGGCGGTCCCGGGCGGTCCGGGGCGGTCCCGGGCGGTCCGGAGCGGTCCCGGGCGGTCCGGGGCGGTCCCGGGCGGTCCGGAGCGGTCCGGGGCGGTCCCGGGCGGTCCGGGGCGGTCCCGGGCGGTCCGGGCCGGTCCCGGGCGGTCCGGGGCGTTCCAGGGCGGTCCCGGGCGGTCCAGAGCGGTCCCGGGGCGTTCCAGGGCGGTCCCGGGCGGTCCCGGGCGGTCCCGGGCGGTCCCAGGCAGTCCCGGGCAGTCCAGAGCGGTCCCGGGGCGTTCCAGGGCGGTCCCGGGCGGTCCGGGGCGGTCCCGGGCGGTCCTGGGTGGTCCCGGTCGGTCCTGGGCGGTTCCGGGCGGTCCCGGGTGGACCGGGGCGGTCCTGGGCGGTCCGAGGCGGTCCCGGGTGGTCCGGGGCGTTCCCGGGCGATCCGGGGCGGTCCCGGGCGGTCCGGGGCGGTCCCTGGCGCTCCCGGGCGGTCCCAGGCGATCCCGGGCGGTCGTGGGCGGTCCCGGGCGGTCCCGGGCGGTCTCGGGCGGTCCCGGGCGGTTCAGGGCGGTCCCGGGCGGTCCGGGGCGGTCCCGGGCGGTCCCGGGCGGTCCCGGGCAATCCGGGGCGGTCCTGGGCGGTCCAGGGCGGTCGCGGGCGGTCCGGGGCGGTCCCGGGCAGTACGGGGCGGTCCCGGGCGCTCCCGGGCGGTCCTGGGCGGTCCGGGGCGGTCCCGGGCGCTCCCGGGCGGTCCTGGGCGGTCCCGGGCGGTCCCGGGCGGTCCCGGGCGGTCCCGGGCGGTACCGGGCGTTCCAGGGCGGTCCTGGGCGGTCCCGGTCGGTCCTGGGCGGTCCCGGGCGGTCCCGGGCGGTCCCGGGCGGTCCCGGGCGGTCCCGGGCGGTACCGGGCGGTCCCGGGCGGTCTTGGGTGGTCCCGGGCGGTCCCGGGCGGTCCCAGGCGGTCCCGGTCGGTCCCGGGCAGTCCCGGGCGGTCCCGGGCGCTCACGGGCGGTCCCGGGCAGTGCCGGGCGGTCCCGGGCAGTCCCGGGCGGTCCCGGGCGGTCCCGGGCGGTCCGGGGCGGTCCCGGGCGGTCCGGGGCGGTCCGGGGCGGTCCCGGGCGGTTCGCGGGCGGTCTGGGGCGGTCCCGGGCGGTCTCGGGCGGTCCCCGGCGGTCCGGGGCGGTCCCGGGCGGTCCGGGGCGGTCTCGGGCGGTCTGGGCCGGTCCCGGGTGGTCCGGGGCGTTCCAGGGCGGTCCCGGGCGGTCCAGGGCGGTCCCGGCGGTCCCGGGCGGTCCCGGGCGGTCCCGGGCGGTCCCGGGCGGTCCCTGGCGGTCCCGGCGGTCCGGGGCGGTCCCGGGCGGTCCCGGGCGGTCCCGGGCGGTCCCGGGCGGTCCCGGGCGGTCCGGGGCAGTCCCGGGCGGTCCCGGGCGGTCCCGGGCGGTCCGGGGCGGTCCCGGGCGGTCCGGGGCGGTCCCGGGCGGTCCGGGGCGGTCCCGGGCGGTCCGGGGCGGTCCCGGGCGGTCCGGGGCGGTCCCGGGCGGTCCGGGGCGGTCCCGGGCGGTCCGGAGCGCTCCGGGGCGATCCCGGGCGGTCCGGGGCGGTCCCGGGCGGTCCGGGCCGGTCCCGGGCGGTCCGGGGCGTTCCAGGGCGGTCCCGGGCGGTCCAGGGCGGTCGCGGGGCGTTCCAGGGCGGTCCCGGGCGGTCCAGGGCGGTCCCGGGCGGTCCGGGGCGGTCCCGGGCAGTCCGGGGCGGTCCCGGGCGGTCCGGGACGGTCCCGGGCGGTCCGGGGCGGTTCCGGGCGGTCCGGGGCGGTCCCGGGCGGTCCGGAGCGGTCCGGGGCGGTCCCGGGCGGTCCGGGGCGGTCCCGGGCGGACCGGGCCGGTCCCGGGCGGTCCGGGGCGGTTCCGGGCGGTCCGGGGCGGTCCCGGGCGGTCCGGGGCGGTCCCGGGCGGTCCGGGGCGGTCCCGGGCGGTCCGGGGCGGTCCCCGGCGGTCCGGGGCGGTCCTGGGCGGTCCGGGGCGGTCCGGGGCGGTCCCGGGCGGTCCCGGGCGGTCCCGGGCGGTCCCGGGCGGTCCGGGGCGGTCCTGGGCGGTCCGGGGCCATCCCGGGTGGTTTGGGGCGGTCCCGGGCGGTCCGGGGCGCTCCCGGGCGTTCCCGGGCAATCCTGGGCGGTCCCGGGCGGTCCTGGCCGGTCCCGGGCGGACCCGGGCGGTCCCGGGCGGTCCTGGGCGGTCCCGGGCGGTCTCGTGCGGTCCCGGGCGGTCCCGGGCGGTCCCGGGCGGTCTGGGGCGGTCCCGGGCGGTCCCAGGCGGTCCCGGGCGGTCCCGAGCGGTCCCAGGCGGTCCCGGGCGGTCCCGGGTGTTCCAGGGCGGTCCCGGGCGGTCCAGGGCGGTCCCGGGCGGTCCCGGGCGGTACCGGGCGTTCCAGGGCGGTCCTGGGCGGTCCCGGTCGGTCCTGGGCGGTCCCGGGCGGTCCCAGGCGGTCCCGGGCGGTCCCGGGCGGTCCCGGGCGGTACCGGGCGGTCCCGGGCGGTCTTGGGTGGTCCTGGGTGGTCCCGGGCGGTCCCGGGCGGTCCCGGTCGGTCGCGGGCGGTCCCGGGCGGTCCCGGGGTGTCCGGGGCGGTCCCGGGCGGTCCTGGGCGGTCCCGGGCGGTCCCGGGCGGTCCCGGGCGCTTCCGGGCGGTCCCGGGCAGTGCCGGGCGGTCCTGGGCAGTCCCGGGCGGTCCCAGGCGGTCCCGGGCGGTCCGGGGCGGTCCCGGGCGGTCCGGGGCGGTCCGGGGCGGTCCCGGGCGGTTCGCGGGCGGTATGGGGCGGTCCCGGGCGGTCCCGGGCGGTCCCCGGCGGTCCAGGGCGGTCCCGGGCGGTCCGGGGCGGTCTCGGGCGGTCCAGAGCGGTCCCGGGGCGTTCCAGGGCGGTCCCGGGCGGTCCGGGGCGGTCCCGGGCGGTCCTGGGTGGTCCCGGTCGGTCCCGGGCGGTTCCGGGCGGTCCCGGGCGGTCCGGGGCGGTCCTGGGCGGTCCGAGGCGGTCCCGGGTGGTCCGGGGCGTTCCCGGGCGGTCCGGGGCGGTCCCGGGCGGTCCGGGGCGGTCCCTGGCGCTCCTGGGCGGTCCCGGGCGATCCCGGGCGGTCCTGGGCGGTCCCGGGCGGTCCCGGGCGGTCTCGGGCGGTCCCGGGCGGTCCCGGGGCGGTCCCGGGCGGTCCGTGTCGGTCCCGGGCGGTCCCGGGCGGTCCCGGGCAATCCGGGGCGGTCCCGGGCGGTCCAGGGCGGTCGTGGGCGGTCCGGGGCGGTCCCGGGCGGTACGGGGCGGTCCCGGGCGCTCCCGGGCGTTCCAGGGCGGTCCGGGGCGGTCCTGGGCGCTCCCGGGCGGTCCCGGGCGGTCCCGGGCGGTCCCAGGCGGTCCCGGGCGGTCCCGGGCGGTACCGGGCGGTCCCGGGCGGTCTTGGGTGGTCCCGGGCGGTCCCGGGCGGTCCCGGGCGGTCCCGGTCGGTCGCGGGCGGTCCCGGGCGGTCCCGGGGTGTCCGGGGCGGTCCCGGGCGGTCCTGGGCGGTCCCGGGCGGTCCCGGGCGGTCCCGGGCGCTTCCGGGCGGTCCCGGGCAGTGCCGGGCGGTCCTGGGCAGTCCCGGGCGGTCCCAGGCGGTCCCGGGCGGTCCGGGGCGGTCCCGGGCGGTCCGGGGCGGTCCGGGGCGGTCCCGGGCGGTTCGCGGGCGGTATGGGGCGGTCCCGGGCGGTCCCGGGCGGTCCCCGGCGGTCCGGGGCGGTCCCGGGCGGTCCGGGGCGGTCTCGGGCGGTCCAGAGCGGTCCCGGGGCGTTCCAGGGCGGTCCCGGGCGGTCCGGGGCGGTCCCGGGCGGTCCTGGGTGGTCCCGGTCGGTCCCGGGCGGTTCCGGGCGGTCCCGGGCGGTCCGGGGCGGTCCTGGGCGGTCCGAGGCGGTCCCGGGTGGTCCGGGGCGTTCCCGGGCGGTCCGGGGCGGTCCCGGGCGGTCCGGGGCGGTCCCTGGCGCTCCTGGGCGGTCCCGGGCGATCCCGGGCGGTCCTGGGCGGTCCCGGGCGGTCCCGGGCGGTCTCGGGCGGTCCCGGGCGGTCCGGGGCGGTCCCGGGCGGTCCGTGTCGGTCCCGGGCGGTCCCGGGCGGTCCCGGGCAATCCGGGGCGGTCCCGGGCGGTCCAGGGCGGTCGCGGGCGGTCCGGGGCGGTCCCGGGCGGTACGGGGCGGTCCCGGGCGCTCCCGGGCGGTCCTGGGCGGTCCAGGGCGGTCCTGGGCGCTCCCGGGCGGTCCCGGGCGGTCCCGGGCGGTCCCGGGCGGTCCCGGGGGGTCCCAGGCTGTCCCGGGCGGTCCCGGGCGGTCCGGGGCGGTCCCGGGCGGTCCGGAGCGGTCCAGGGCGGTCCCGGGCGGTCCGGGGTGGTCCGGGGCGGTCCCGGGCGGTCCCGGGCGATCCCGGGCAGTCCCGGGGGGTCCCGGGCGGTCCCGGGCGGTCCCGGGCGGTCCGAGGCGGTCCTGGGCGGTCCCGGGCGGTCCCGGGCGATCCTGGGCGGTCCCGGGCGGTCCCGGGCGGTCCTGGGCGGTCCTGGGCGGTCCCGGGAGGTCCGGGGCAGTCCCGGGCGGTCCGGGGCGGTCCGGGGCGGTCCCGGGCGGTCCCGGGCGGTCCCGGGCGGTCCCGGGCGGTCCCGGGCGGTCCCGGGTGGTCCTGGGCGGTCTCGGGCGGTCCCGGGCGGTCCGGGGCGGTCCCGGGAGATCCCGGGCGGTCCGGGGGGTCCTGTGCCGTCCCGGGCGGTCCCAGGCGGTCCCGGGCGGTCCCGGGCGGTCCCAGGCGGTCCCGGGCGGTACCGGGCGGTCCCGGGCGGTCCCGGGCGGTCCCGGGCGGGGACGGGCGGTCCCGGGCGGTCCCGGGTGGTCCCGGGCGGTCCCGGGTGGTCCGGGGCGGTCCCGGGCGGTCCAGGGCGGTCCCGGGCGGTCCGGGGCAGTCCCGGGCGGTCTGGGGCGGTCCCGGGCGGTCCGGGGCGGTCCCGGGCGGTCCGAGGCGGTCCTGGGCGGTACCGCGCGGTCCCGGGCGATCCCAGGCGGTCCCGGGCGGTCCTGGGCGGTCCCGGGCGGTCCCGGGAGGTCCGGGGCGGTCCCGGGCGGGGATGGGCGGTCCCGGGCGGTCCCGGGTGGTCCTGGGCGGTCCCGGGCGGTGCCGGGCGGTCCCGGGCGGTCCCGGCCGGTCCCGGGCGGTCCAGGGCGGTCCAGGGCGGTCCGGGGTGGTACCGGGTGGTCCCGGCCGGTCCGGGGCGGTCTCGGGCGGTCCAGGGCGGTCCCGGGCGGTCCGGGGCCGTCCCGGGCGGTCCGGGGCGGTCCCAGGCGGTCCGGGGCGGTCCCGGGCGGTCCGAGGCGGTCCTGGGCGGTCCCGGGCGGTCCCGGGCGATCCCGGGCGGTCCCGGGCGGTCCCGGGCGGTCCCGGGCGGTCCCGGGCGGTCCCGGGAGGTCCAGGGCGGTCCCGGGCGGGCCGGGCGGTCCCGGGCGGTCCCGGGCGGTCCTGGGCGGTCCCGGGCGGTCACGGGCGGTCCCGGGCGGTCCTGGGCGGTCCCGGTCGGTCCGGGGCGGTCCCGGGCGGTCTGGGGCGGTCCCGGGCGGTCCCGGGCGGTCCCGGGCTGTCCCGGGCGGTCCCGGGCGGTCCCGGGTGGTCCCGGGCGGTCCCGGGCGGTCCCAGGCGGTCTGGGGCGTTCCCGGGCGGTCCTGGGCGGTCCGGGGCGGTCCCGGGTGGTCCAGGGCGGTCCGGGGCCGTCCTGGGCGGTCCCGGGCCGTCCGGGGCGGTCCCGGGCGGTCCAGGGCGGTCCCGGGCGGTCCGGGGCGGTCCCGGGCGGTCCGGGGCGGTCCCGGGCGGTCCGGGGCGGTCCCGGCCCGTCCGAGGCGGTCCTGGGCAGTCCCGTGCGGTCCCGGGTGATCCCGGGCGGTCCTGGGCGGTCCCGGGCGGTCCTGGGCGGTCCCGGGCGGTCCGGGAGGTCCGGGGCGGTCCCGGGCGGTCCGGGGCGGTCCCGGGCGGTCCGGGGCGGTCTTCGGTGGTCCCGGGCGGTCCCGGGCGATCCCGGGCAGTCCCGGGCGGTCCCGGGCGGTCGCGGGCGGTCCCGGGCGGTCCCGGGCGGTCCGGGGCGGTCCGGGGCGGTCCCGGGCGGTCCCGGGCGGTCCCGGGTGGTCCCGGGCGGTCCAGGGCGGTCCCGGGCCGTCCCAGGCGGTCCCGGGCGGTCCCGGGCGGTCCCGGGCGGTCCCGGGCGGTCCCGGGCGGTCCCGGGAGGTCCGGGGCGGTCCCGGGCTTTCCGGGGCGGTCCCTGGCGGTCTGGGGCGGTCCCGGGCGGTCCCGGGCGGTCCCGGGCGATCCCGGGCAGTCCCGGGCGGTCCCGGGCGGTCGTGGGCGGTCCCGGGCGGTCCCGGGCGGTCCGGGGCGGTCCCGGGCGGTCCCGGGCGGTCCGGGGCGGTCCCGGGCGGTCCCGGGCGGTCCGGGGCGGTCCGGGGTGGTAACGGGCGGTCCCAGGCGGTCCCGGGCGGTCCGGTGCGGTTCCGGGAGGTCCCGGGCGGTCCCGGGCGGTCCGGGGCGGTCCCGGGTGGTCCGTGGCGGTCCCGGGCAGTATGGGGCGGTCCTGGGCGGTCCGGGGCAGAACCGGGCGGTCCGGGGCGGTCCCGGGCGGTCCGGGGTGGTCCCGGGCGGTCCGGGGCGGTAACGGGCGGTCCGAGGCTGTCCCGGGCGGTCCCGGGCGGTCTCAGGCGGTCCCAGGCGGTCCCGGGCGGGCCCGGGCGTTCCAGGGCGGTCCCCGGGCGGACCAGGGCGGTCCCGGGCGGTCCCGGGCGGTCCCGGGCGGTCCCGGGCGGTCCGAGGCGGTCCTGGGCGGTCCCGGGCGGTCCCGGGCGATCCCGGGCGGTCCCGGGCGGTCCCGGGCAGTCCTGGGCGGTCCCGGGCGGTCCCGGGAGGTCCGGGGCGGTCCCGGGCGGTCCGGGGCGGTCCCGGGCGGTCCGGGGCGGTCCTGAGCGGTCCCGGGCGGTCCCGGGCGATCCCGGGCAGTCCCGGGCGGTCCCGGGCGGTCCCGGGCGGTCCCGGGCGGTCCGAGGCAGTCCTGGGCGGTCCCGGGCGGTCCCGGGCGATCCCGGGCGGTCCCGGGCGGTCCCGGGCGGTCCTGGGCGGTCCCGGGCGGTCCCGGGAGGTCCGGGGCGGTCCCGGGCGGTCCGGGCGGTCCCGGGCGGTCTGGGGCGGTCCTGAGCGGTCCCGGGCGGTCCCGGGCGATCCCGGGCAGTCCCGGGCGGTCCCGGGCGGTCGCGGGCGGTCCCGGGCGGTCCCGGGCGGTCCGGCGCGGTCCCGGGCGGTCCCGGGCGGTCCCCGGCGGTCCCGGGCGGTCCCGGGCGGTCTGGGGCGGTCCCGGGCCGTCCCAGGCGGTCCGGGGCGGTCCCGGGCGGTCCTGGGCGGTCCCGGGCGGTCCCGGGCGGTCCCGGGCGGTCTTGGGAGGTCCGGGGCGGTCCCGGGCTTTCTGGGGCGGTCCCTGGCGGTCTGGGGCGGTCCCGGGCGGTCGCGGGCAGTCCTGGGCGATCCCGGGCAGTCCCGGGCGGTCCCGGGCGGTTGTGGGCGGTCCCGGGCGGTCCCGGGCGGTACGGGGCGGTCCCGGGCGGTCCCGGGCGGTCCGGGGCGGTCCCGGGCGGTCCCGGGCGGTCCGGGGCGGTCCGGGGTGGTAACGGGCGGTCCCGGGCGGTCCGGTGCGGTCCCGGGCGGTCCCGGGCGGTCCCGGGCGGTCCGGGGCGGTCCCGGGTGGTCCGGGGCGGTCCCGGGCAGTCTGGGGCGGTCCCTGGCGGTCCGGGGCGGTCCCGGGCGGTCCGGGGCGGTCCCGGGCGGTCCGGGGTGGTCCCGGGCGGTCCGGGGCGGTCACGGGCGGTCCGAGGCTGTCCCGGGCGGTCCCGTGTGGTCCCGAGCGGTCCCAGACGGTCCGGACGGTCCCGGGCGGTCCGGGCGGTCCTCAGGCGGTCCCAGGCGGTCCCGGGCGGGCCCGGGCATTCCAGGGCGGTCCCGGGCGGTCCAGGGCGGTCCCGGGCGGTCCGGGCGGTCCCGGGCGGTGCCGGGCGGTCCGAGGCGGTCCCGGGCGGTCCCGGGTGGTCCGGGGCGGTCCCGGGCGGTCCGGGGCGGTCCCGGGCGGTCCAGGGCGGTCCAGGGCGTCCCGGGCGGTCCGGGGCGGTCCCAGGCGGTCACGGGCGGTCCCGGGCGGTCCCGGGCGGTCCCGGGCGGTCAGGGCGGTCCGGGGCGGTCCCGGGCGGTCCCGGGCGGTCCCGGGCGGTCCCGGGCGGTCCCGGGCGGTCCCGGGTGGTCCCGGGCGGTCTTGGGCGGTCCCGGGCGGTCCGGGGCGTTCCCGGGAGGTCCCGGGCGGTCCGGGGCGGTCCTGTGCCGTCCCGGGCGGTCCCAGGCGGTCCTGGGGCGGTCCCAGGCGGTCCCGGGCGGTTCCGGGCGGTCCCGGGCGGTCCCGGGCGGTCCCGGGCGGGGACGGGCGGTCCCGGGCAGTCCCGGGTGGTCCCGGGCGGTCCCGGGTGGTCCGGGGCGGTCCCGGGCGGTCCAGGGCGGTCCCGGGAGGTCCGGGGCGGTCCCGGGCGGGGACGGGGCGGTCCCGGGCGGTCCCGGTTGGTCCCGGGCGGTCCCGGGCGGTGCCGGGCGGTCCCGGGCGGTCCCGGCGGTCCCGGGCGGTGCCGGCGGTCCAGGGCGGTCCGGGGCGGTCCCGGGCGGTCCGGGCGTCCCGGGCGGTCCCGGGCGGTCCGGGGGCGGTCCCGGGCGGTCCAGGGCGGTCCCGGGCGGTCCGGGGCGGTCCCGGCCGTTCTGGGGCGGTCCCGGCCGGTCCGGGGCGGTCCCGGGCGGTCCGAGGCGGTCCTGGGCGGTCCCGGGCGGTCCCGGGCGATCCCGGGCCGTCCCGGGCGGTCCCGGGCGGTCCCGGGCGGTCCCGGGCAGTCCCGGGAGGTCAGGGGCAGTCCCGGGCGGTCCGGGGCGGTCCCGGGAGGTCCGGGGCGGTCCCGGGCGGTCCGGGGCGGTCCCGGGAGGTCCGGGGCGGTCCCGGGCGGGGACGGGCGGTCCCGGGCGGTCCCGGTTGGTCCCGGGCGGTCCCGGGCGGTGCCGGGCGGTCCCGGGCGGTCCCGGCCGGTCCCGGGCGGTGCCGGGCGATCCAGGGCGGTCCGGGCGGTCCCGGGCGGTCCCGGGCGGTCCGGGGCGGTCCCGGGCGGTCCAGGGCGGTCCCGGGCTGTCCGGGCGGTCCGGGCGTTCCGGAGCGGTCCTGGCCGGTCCCGGGCGGTCCCGGGCGGTCCGAGGCGGTCCTGGGCGGGTCCCGGGCGGTCCCGGGCGGTCCCGCGCGGTCCCGGGCGGTCCCGGGCGGTCCCGGGCGGTCCCGGGGAGATCCGGGGCAGTCCCGGGCGGCGGCCCGGGCGGTCCCGGGCGGTCTGGGGCAGTCCCGGGGCGGTCCCGGGCGGTCCCGGGCGGTCCCAGGCGGTCCTGGGCGGTCCCGGGCGGTCCGGGGCGGTCCCGGGCGGTCCGGGGCGGTCCCGGGCGGTCCCGGGCGGTCCCGGGCGGTCCCGGGCGGTCCCGGGCGGTCCCGGGTGTCCCGGGCGGTCCCGGGCGGTCCTGGGCGGTCCCGGGTGGTCTGGGCGTTCCCGGGCGGTCCCGGGCGGTCCGGGGCGGTCCCGGGCCGTCCAGGGCGGTCCGGGGCGGTCCCGGGCGGTCCGGGCGGTCCGGGGCGGTCCCGGGCGGTCCAGGGCGGTCCCGGGCGGTCCGGGGCGGTCCCGGGCGGTCCGGGGCGGTCCCTGGCGGTCCGGGGCGGTCCGGCGGTCCGAGGCGGTCCTGGGGCGGTCCCGGGCGGTCCCGGGCGATCCCGGGCGGTCCCGGGCGGTCCCGGGCGGTCCCGGGCGGTCCCGGGCGGTCCCGGGAGGTCCGGGGCGGTCCCGGGCGGTCCAGGGCGGTCCCGGGCGGTCCGGGGCGGCCTGGGCGGTCCCGGGCAGTCCTGGGCGATCCCGGGCAGTCCCGGGCGGTCCCGGGCGGTCGCGGGCGGTCCCGGGCAGTCCCGGGCGGTCCCGGGCGGTCCCGGGCGGTCCCGGGCGGTCCCGGGCGGTCCTGGGCGGTCCCCGGGCGGTCCGGGGCGGTCCGGGGCGGTACCGGGCGGTCCCGCGCGGTCCGGGGCGGTTCCTGGTCAGTCAAGGGCGGTCCCGGGCGGTCCGGGGCAGTCCCATGCGGTCCGGGGCGGTCCCAGGCAGTCTGGGGCGGTCCCGGGCGGTCCGGGGCGGTCCTGGGCGGTCCGGGGCGGTCCCGGGCGGTCCGGGGTGGTCCCGGGCGGTCCGGGGAGGTCCCGGGCGGTCCGGGGCGGTCCCGGGGGGTCCCGGGCGGTCCCGGGCAGTCTGGGGCGGTCCGGGGCGGTCCCTGGTGGTCCCGGGCGGTCCTGGGCGGTCCCGAGCGGTCCCGGGTGGTCCCGGGCGGTCCGGGTGGTCCCGGGCGGTCCGGGGCGGTCCCGGGCGGTCCCGGGTGGTCCTGGGCGGTCCCGGGCGGTCCTGGGCGGTCCCGGGCGGTCCGGGGCCGTCCCGGGCGGTCCGGGGCGGTCTCGGGCGGTCCCGGGCGGTCCCGGGCGGTCCCGGGCGGTCCCGGGCGGTCCCGGGAGGTCCGGGGCGGTCCCGGGCGGTCCAGGGCGGTCTCGGGCGGTCCGGGGCGGTCCGGGGCGGTACCGGGCGGTCCCGGGCGGTCCGGGGCGGTCCTGGGCAGTCAAGGGCAGTCCCGGGCGGTCCGGGGCAGTCCCGGGCGTTCCGGGGCGGTCCCGGGCGGTCCGGGGCGGTCCCGGGCGGTCCGAGGCGGTCCTGGGCGGTCCCGGGCGGTCCCGGGCGATCCCGGGCGGTCCCGGGCGGTCCCGGGCGGTCCCGGGTGGTCCAGGGCGGTCCCGGAGGTCCGGGGCAGTCCCGGGCAGTCCCGGGCGGCCCCGGGCGGTCTGGGGCGGTCCCGGGTGGTCCCGGGCGGTCCCGGGCGGTCCCAGGCGGTCCTGGGCGGTCCCGGGCGGTCCGGGGCGGTCCCGGGCGGTCCGGGGCGGTCCCGGGCGGTCCCGCGCGGTCCCGGGCGGTCCCGGGCGGTCCCGGGCGGTCCCGGGAGGTCCGGGGCGGTCCCGGGCGGTCCAGGGCGGTCTCGGGCGGTCCGGGGCGGTCCGGGGCGGTACCGGGCGGTCCCGGGCGGTCCGGGGCGGTCCTGGGCAGTCAAGGGCAGTCCCGGGCGGTCCGGGGCAGTCCCGGGCGTCCGGGCGGTCCCGGGCGGTCCGGGGCGGTCCCGGGCGGTCCGAGGCGGTCCTGGGCGGTCCCGGGCGGTCCCGGGCGATCCCGGGCGGTCCCGGGCGGTCCCGGGCGGTCCCGGGTGGTCCGGGCGGTCCCGGGAGGTCCGGGCAGTCCCGGGCAGTCCCGGGCGGCCCCGGGCGGTCTGGGGCGGTCCCGGGTGGTCCCGGGCGGTCCCGGGCGGTCCAGGCGGTCCTGGGCGGTCCCGGGCGGTCCGGGGCGGTCCCGGGCGGTCGGGCGGTCCCGGGCGGTCCCGCGCGGTCCCGGGCGGTCCCGGGCGGTCCGGGCGGTCCCGGGCGGTCCCGGGTGGTCTGGGGCGTTCCCGGGCGGTCCCGGGCGGTCCGGGGCGGTCCCGGGCCGTCCAGGGGCGGTCCGGGGGCGGTCCCAGGCGGTCCCGGTCGGTCCGGGGCGGTCCCGGGCGGTCCAGGGCGGTCCCGGGCGGTCCGGGGCAGTCCCGGGCGGTCCGGGGCGGTCCCGGGCGGTCCGGGGCGGTCCCGGGCGGTCCGAGGCGGTCCTGGGCGGTCCCGGGCGGTCCCGGGCGATCCCGGGCGGTCCCGGGCGGTCCAGGGCGGTCCCTGGCGGTCCCGGGTGGTCCCGGGAGGTCCGGGGCGGTCCCGGGCGGTCCGGGGCGGTCCCGGGCGGTCCGGGGCGGTCCTGGGCGGTCCCGGGCAGTCCTGGGCGATCCCGGGCAGTCCCGGGCGGTCCCGGGCGGTCGCGGGCGGTCGCGGGCGGTCCTGGGCGGTCCGGGGCGGTCCCGGGCGGTCCCGGGCGGTCCCGGGCGGTCCCGGGCGGTCCCGGGCGGTCCTGGGCGGTCCCGGGCGGTCCGGGGCGGTCCGGGGCGGTACCGGGCGGTCCCGGGCGGTCCGGGGCGGTTCCTGGGCAGTCAAGGGCGGTCCCGGTTGGTCCGGGGCAGTCCCATGCGGTCCGGGGCGGTCCCAGGCAGTCTGGGGCGGTCCTGGGCGGTCCGGGGCGGTCCCGGGCGGTCCGGGGCGGTCCCGGGCGGTCCGGGGTGGTCCCGGGCGGTCCGGGGAGGTCCCGGGCGGTCCGGGGCGGTCCCGGGCGGTCCCGGGCGGTCCCGGGCAGTCTGGGGCGGTCCGGGGCGGTCCCAGGTGGTCCCGGGCGGTCCTGGGCGGTCCCGAGCGGTCCCGGGTGGTCCCGGGCGGTCCCGGGCGGTCCCGGGCGGTCGGGGCGGTCCCGGGCGGTCCCGGGCGGTCCTAGGCGGTCCCGGGCGGTCCTGGGCGGTCCCGGGCGGTCCGGGGCGGTCCCGGGCGGTCCGGGCGGTCTCGGGCGGTCCCGGGCGGTCCCGGGCGGTCCCGGGCGTCCCGGGCGGTCCCGGGAGGTCCGGGGCGGTCCCGGGCGTTCCGGGGCGGTCCCGGGCGGTCCGGGGCGGTCCCGGGCGGTCCGAGGCGGTCCTGGGCGGTCCCGGGCGGTCCCGGGCGATCCCGGGCGGTCCCGGGCGGTCCCGGGCGGTCCCGGCCGGTCCCGGGCGGTCCCGGGAGGTCCGGGGCAGTCCCGGGCGGTCCCGGGCGGTCCCGGGCGGTCTGGGCGGTCCCGGGCGGTCCCGGGCGGTCCCGGGCGGTCCCAGGCGGTCCTGGGCGGTCCCGGGCGGTCCGGGGCGGTCCCGGGCGGTCCGGGGCGGTCCCGGGCGGTCCCGGGCGGTCCCGGGCGGTCCCGGGCGGTCCCGGGCGGTCCCGGGCGGTCCCGGGTGGTCTGGGGGCGTTCCCGGGCGGTCCCGGGCGGTCCGGGGCGGTCCCGGGCCGTCCAGGGCGGTCCGGGGCGGTCCCGGGCGGTCCCGGTCGGTCCGGGGCGGTCCCGGGCGGTCCAGGGCGGTCCCGGGCGGTCCGGGGCGGTCCCGGGCGGTCCGGGGCGGTCCCGGGCGGTCCGGGGCGGTCCCGGGCGGTCCGAGGCGGTCCTGGGCGGTCCCGGGCGGTCCCGGGCGATCCCGGGCGGTCCCGGGCGGTCCCGGGCGGTCCCAGGCGGTCCCGGGTGGTCCCGGGAGGTCCGGGGCGGTCCCGGGCGGTCCGGGGCGGTCCCGGGCGGTCCAGGGCGGTCCTGGGCGGTCCCGGGCAGTCCTGGGCGATCCCGGGCAGTCCCTGGCGGTCCCGAGCGGTCGCGGGCGGTCGTGGGCTGTCCTGGGCGGTCCGGGGCGGTCCCGGGCGGTCCCGGGCGGTCCCGGGCGGTCCCGGGCGGTCCCGGCCGGTCCTGGGCGGTCCCGGGCGGTCCGGGGCGGTCCGGGGCGGTACCGGGCGGTCCCGGGCGGTCCGGGGCGGTTCCTGGGCAGTCAAGGGCGGTCCCGGGCGGTCCGGGGCAGTCCCATGCGGTCCGGGGCGGTCCCAGGCAGTCTGGGGCGGTCCCGGGCGGTCCGGGGCGGTCCCGGGCGGTCCGGGGCAGTCCCGGGCGGTCCGGGGTGGTCCCGGGCGGTCCGGGGAGGTCCCGGGCGGTCTGGGGCGGTCCCGGGCGGTCCGGGCGGTCCCGGGCAGTCTGGGGCAGTCCGGGGCGGTCCCAGGTGGTCCCGGGCGGTCCTGGGCGGTCCCGAGCGGTCCCGGGTGGTCCCGGGCGGTCCCGGGCGGTCCCGGGCGGTCCGGGGCGGTCCCGGGCGGTCCCGGGCGGTCCTAGGCGGTCCCGGGCGGTCCTGGGCGGTCCCGGGCGGTCCGGGGCGGTCCCGGGCGGTCCGGGGCGGTCTCGGGCGGTCCCGGGCGGTCCCGGGCGGTCCCGGGCGGTCCCGGGCGGTCCCGGGCGGTACCGGGCGGTCCGGGCGGTCCCGGGCGGTCTGGGGCGTTCCCGGGCGGTCCCGGGCGGTCCGGGGCGGTCCCGGGCGGTCCCGGGCGGTCCCGGGCGGTCCCGGGCAGTCTCAGGCGGTCCCGGGCGGTCGCGGGCGGTCCCGGGCGGTCCCGGGCGGTCCGGGGCGGTCCCGGGCGGTCCCAGGCGGTCCGGGGCGGTCCCGGGCGGTCCCGGGCGGTTCCGGGCGGTCCCGGACGGTCCCGGGTGGTCCCGGCCGGTCCTGGGCGGTCCCGGGCGGTCTGGGGCGTTCCCGGGCGGTCCCGGGCGGTCCGGGGCGGTCCCAGGCCGTCCCGGGCAGTCCCGGGCAGTCCCGGGCGGTCCCGGGCGGTCCCGGGCGGTCCCGGTCGGTCCCGGGCGGTCCGGGCGGTCCCGGGCGGTCCCGGGAGGTCCGGGGCGGTCCCGGGCGTTCCGGGGCGGTCCCGGGCGGTCCGGGGCGGTCACGGGCGGTCCGAGGCGGTCCTGGGCGGTCCCGGGCGGTCCCGGGCGATCCCGGGCGGTCCCGTGCGGTCCCGGGCGGTCCCGGGCGGTCCCGGGCGGTCCCGGGAGGTCCGGGGCAGTCCCGGGCGGTCCCGGGCGGTCCCGGGCGGTCTGGGGCGGTCCCGGGCGGTCCCGGGCGGTCCCGGGCGGTCCCAGGCGGTCCTGGGCGGTCCCGGGCGGTCCGGGGCGGTCCCGGGCGGTCCGGGGCGGTCCCGGGCGGTCCCGGGCGGTCCCGGGCGGTCCCGGGCGGTCCCGGGCGGTCCTGGGCGGTCCCGGTGGTCTGGGGCGTTCCCGGGCGGTCCGCGGGCGGTCCGGGGCAGTCCCGGGCCGTCCAGGGCGGTCCGGGGCGGTCCCGGGCGGTCCCGGTCGGTCCGGGGCGGTCCCGGGCGGTCCAGGGCGGTCCCGGGTGGTCCGGGGCGGTCCCGGGCGGTCCGGGGCGGTCCTGGGCGGTCCGGGGCGGTCCCGGGCGGTCCGAGGCGGTCCTGGGCGGTCCCGGGCGGTCCCGGGCGATCCCGGGCGGTCCCGGGCGGTCCCGGGCGGTCCCGGGCGGTCCCGGGTGGTCCCGGGAGGTCCGGGGCGGTCCCGGGCGGTCCGGGGCGGTCCCGGGCGGTCCGGGGGCGGTCCTGGGCGGTCCCGGGCAGTCCTGGGCGATCCCGGGCAGTCCCTGGCGGTCCCGGGCGGTCGCGGGCGGTCGCGGGCGGTCCTGGGCGGTCCGGGGCGGTCCCGGGCGGTCCCGGGCGGTCCCGGGCGGTCCCGGGCGGTCTCGGGCGGTCCTGGGCGGTCCCGGGCGGTCCAGGGCGGTCCGGGGCGGTACCGGGCGGTCCCGGGCGGTCCGGGGCGGTTCCTGGGCAGTCAAGGGCGGTCCCGGGCGGTCCGGGGCAGTCCCATGCGGTCCGGGGCGGTCCCAGGCAGTCTGGGGCGGTCCCGGGCGGTCCGGGGCGGTCCCGGGCGGTCCGGGGCGGTCCGGGCGGTCCGGGGTGGTCCCGGGCGGTCCGGGGAGGTCCCGGGCGGTCCGCGGCGGTCCCGGGCGGTCCCGGGCGGTCCCGGGCAGTCTGGGGCAGTCCGGGGCGGTCCCAGGTGGTCCTGGGCGGTCCTGGGCGGTCCCGAGCGGTCCCGGGTGGTCCCGGGCGGTCCCGGGCGGTCCCGGGCGGTCCGGGGCGGTCCCGGGCGGTCCCGGGCGGTCCTAGGCGGTCCCGGGCGGTCCTGGGCGGTCCCGGGCGGTCCGGGGCGGTCCCGGGCGGTCCGGGGCGGTCTCGGGCGGTCCCGGGCGTTCCCGGGCGGTCCCGGGCGGTCCGGGGCGGTCCCAGGCCGTCCCGGGCAGTCCCGGGCGGTCCCGGGCGGTCCCGGGCGGTCCCGGGCGGTCCCGGTCGGTCCCGGGCGGTCCCGGGCGGTCCCGGGCGGTCCCGGGAGGTCCGGGGCGGTCCCGGGCGTTCGGGGCGGTCCCGGGCGGTCCGGGGCGGTCCCGGGCGGTCCGAGGCGGTCCTGGGCGGTCCCGGGCGGTCCCGGGCGATCCCGGGCGGTCCCGGGCGGTCCCGGGCGGTCCCGGGCGGTCCGGCGGTCCCGGGAGGTCCGGGGCAGTCCCGGGCGGTCCCGGGCGGTCCCGGGCGGTCTGGGGCGGTCCCGGGCGGTCCCGGGCGGTCCCGGGCGGTCCCAGGCGGTCCTGGGCGGTCCCGGGCGGTCCGGGGCGGTCCCGGGCGGTCCGGGGCGGTCCCGGGCGGTCCCGGGCGGTCCCGGGCGGTCCCGGGCGGTCCCGGGCGGTCCCGGGCGGTCCCGGGTGGTCTGGGGCGTTCCCGGGCGGTCCCGGGCGGTCCGGGGCGGTCCCGGGCTGTCCAGGGCGGTCCGGGGCGGTCCGGGGCGGTCCCGGTCGGTCCGGGGCGGTCCCGGGCGGTCCAGGGCGGTCCCGGGCGGTCCGGGGCGGTCCCGGGCGGTCCGGGGCGGTCCCGGGTGGTCCGGGGCGGTCCCGGGCGGTCCGAGGAGGTCCTGGGCGGTCCCGGGCGGTCCCGGGCGATCCCGGGCGGTCCCGGGCGGTCCCGGGCGGTCCCGGGCGGTCCCGGGTGCCCGGGAGGTCCGGGGCGGTCCCGGCGGTCCGGGGCGGTCCCGGGCGGTCCCGGGGCGGTCCTGGGCGGTCCCGGGCAGTCCTGGGCGATCCCGGGCAGTCCCTGGCGGTCCCGGGCGGTCGCGGGCGGTCGCGGGCGGTCCTGGGCGGTCCGGGGCGGTCCCGGGCGGTCCCGGGCGGTCCCGGGCGGTCCCGGGCGGTCCGGGCGGTCCTGGGCGGTCCCGGGCGGTCCGGGGCGGTCCGGGGCGGTACGGGCGGTCCCGGGCGGTCC